>NW_028197191.1:600000-843171 GCF_050613455.1 Vespa mandarinia
AACTAGTCGCACGAAAGTTATGCGAGTGCTTAACTAAACAATGCGGCTATCGGACTTGGAAATATTTCTTTTAGTAAAGGGGAAGGTTGGAATGGGATAATTACGACTAGTTGAGGGATAATTATGCGAGTAACACTGGAAGCAATGCGACGGTCGGACATGGAGATATCCCGACTAGTCGAGGGAAAGTTATGCAAGTGCCTCTCAAACCAATGCGACTATTGGTCTCTGATATATTTCAACTAATCAGGGTAAGAATATGCGGGTGCCTCTCTAACCAATGCGGCTGTCTGTTATAGAAATACTCCGACTAATCGAAGAAAAGTTTTGTGGGAGATTTGTAAGCCAATGCGACTGTCTGACTTGAAAACGACCCGACTAGTCAACGGAAAATTCTGCGATTCTCTCTGTGACCATTGCGAATGTCGTACTTGGAAATATTACAACTATTCGATTGAAAGTTATTCGAACCAATCGGCTTGAACCAATACGGCCGCTGGACTTGAATATATGTAAGAGTAATGAAATTTATAATTTTTACTCGATTTTTCCTTTACCAATACGACTGTCGGACTTGGAAATAGTCCGACTAGTTAAGGGAAAGGTGTCCGATTGCCTTTCGAACCAATGTAGTACTTAGAAATATTCCGACTAGTCCCTGGAAACTTATGCTAGTGCTACTCAATCAAAGCGATTGTTGGACATTTAAATATCCCGCATAACCGAGGTATAATTATAATAGCGCCTCACGAAAAAATGAGAATGTCGGACATGCAAATATTTCGATTAGCCGAGGGTAAATTATGTGAGAGCATCTCGGATCATTACGACAGCTAGACTTGGTAGTTTCCGCTAATGCAGGGAAAATTCTGTGAGTGTCACTCGAAACAGTGCGGCTGTCATACTTGGAGGTATTCAAACTATACAGGGGAATGTTATGTGAGTAACTCTCAAACCAAAGCGGTTATCGCACTAGGAAATATTTAGACTAGTCGAGTAAAAATGATAAGTGTGACTCCTGAAACTTTGCGACTGTCGGATTCAAAAATAAACCAACTAATTGATGGATGTTATGCGATTTCCTCTGGAACCAATGCACATATCGTACTTGTAAGTTTTCCAACCATTATGCCAGTTATGCCAAAGTTATGCCAGTGCGTCTTCGTTTAACAAGCCTGTCGGACATGGAAATATTCCTACTAGTCGACTGAGAGCTAAGCGGGTGCCTATCGATCGAATGCGACTGTCGCACTTGGATATATGCCAACTAGTTTAGGTAAGGTTATGTGGGAGCCTCTCGAACCAATACGAAAGTCGGTTTTGGAAATACTTCGACTTGTAGATGGTATGTTATGCAAGTGCCTATCGATGCAGTGCGGGTATCAGAATTGAAAACATCCCAAACTCTGTTGAGAAAATTATACGAGTGCCCCTCGATTCAATACGGCTGTCGGTCCTGCAAGTATTCCGACTAGTCGTGGTAAAGTTATGCGAATGCCTCGCGAAGCAATACGTCTAGCGGTCTTGGAAAAATTTTGACAATTCTTGCGAAACTTATGCGAGTGACTCCCGAATCATTGCGCCTGTCGATCTTGGAAATATTCCGATTAGACCAGGGAAAGTTATGTGTATGACTTGTGTACAAAAGCGACAGTCGGGATTTGATTTTTATTAGTCGAATGAAAGTTATGAGAGTGACAATCGAACCAATGCGGCTCTTATACTTGAAAATATTCCGACTAGACGAGTGAAAGTTATGCGAGTGACTTTCCAACAAAACGGTTGTCGATCTAGGAAATATTCCGACTAGTCGAATGAAAATAATGCGAGTGGCTGCCGACACATTTGCTATTGTCGGACTTGGAAATTATGCAACTTATCGATGGAAATTTTTTCGAGTTAATCACGATCCAATGCGGCTGTCGGTCTTGCAAGTATTCCGACTCTTCGGGGGAAAGTTTTGAGAATGCCTTTCAAATAAATAACGGTGTCGGTCTTGCTAGAATTCCGACCAGTCATGGTAAAGTTACACGAGTGCCTCTCGGACCAACACGGCTGCCGTTTTGGTAATTTTTTTCAATTCGTGTGACACTAATGCGAGTGGCACCCGAATCATTGCGCCTGGCGGAGTTGGAAATTTTCCGTCGAGACCGGGGAAAGTTGTGCTAGTGATACTAGAACCAATGCCACTGCCGGGCTTGACAATATTCTGTCAGGTCGAGGAAAAATTATACGCGTGACTTTGGAGCCAATGCGCCTGTCAGAATTGGAAATATTTCTTCAAGTCGAAAAAAGTTAAACGAGTGCCTGTCGATCCCATGCGACTCTCTGTATTGGAAATATATTGCCCAATCGAGTGAATGTTTTACCAGGGCCTCTGGAATCAATGGGGTTGTCGGACTTAGAAATAATCCGATTAGTGTAGAGAAAGTTATGCGATTGCCTCTCGAACTAGTGTGGCAGTTGGAATTAGAAATATTCCGAATATACGCTGGAAACTTACGCTAGTGCTATTCGAATTTAAGCGACTGTTGGACTTGAAAAATCTAGCGTTATCGTAGAATAGTTATACGAGGGACTCCCGAACCGACGAGACTGACGTACTTAGAAATATTTCTTCTATTGGAGAGAAAGCAATATGAGTGACTCTGGAAACAATTCGGCTCTCTGACTTAGAAATATACGGAATAGTTGAGGGAAAGTTATGCGATTGACATGGGAACCAATGAGACTTTCGTGCGTAGTAATTTCCGATTACTTGGGGGAAAGTTACGAGAGTACATCTCCAACCAATGCGATTGTCGCATTTGGAAATATCGCGAATAGACAAAAGAAACTTGTATGAGATCATTTCGAACCACACAACAAACGGATATAGAAATATTCCAACTACACGAGAGAAAGTTATGCAAGTGTATTGTGATCAAATGAGAATATTGTCCGTGTCAATATTTCGAATAGGCGAGGGAATGATATGCGAGTGCTCCAATCAATGCGACAATCGCACTTGGAAATATACCGACAAAACGAGGGAAAATGATACAAGTGCCTCTTGGACCAATGCAACTCTCAGACTTGGAAATATTCCGAGTTGCCAACGGAAGGTTATGCGAGTGCCTCTCGAAACAATGCGATGCTAAGTCATACACAAATTTCGAAGTCGAGGAGAATTTTTGCATGTTCCGCTCGAAATAATGCGACTGTCGCAGCTACATATATGCTAACTAGTCACAGGAGAGTTATGAGAGTGCCTCTCGAATCAACGCAAAAGTGGGACTTGAAAGCAATCGAACTAGTAAACGGAAAGTTGTGAAGTAGCCTCTCGGACCAATGCGACTATAGAACTTCGGAATATTTCGACTAGTCGAGAAGAAGCTATACGAGAACTTCTCTAATCAGTGCGTATTTCGGGTTAGGAAATATTCCGCTTAGTCGAGAGATTGTTGATAGCGTAACGCTCGAACCAATGACACTGTCAGTTTTGGAGTAATACCGTCAAGTCCAGAGAAGGGTATGCTAACGTTCCGAAAAACTATGAGACTCTCGGACGTAGGTATATTCCAACTAATCAAGGAAAAGTTATGCGAGTGACACACGGACATATGCGACTATTGATTGGGCTTGGAAATATTATGGCAATTTAAGAGAAATTTATACGAATTCCTTTTAAACCAATGCGACTGTCGGGCTTGGAAACGATACCGCTAATCCAAGAATTGTTATGCGAATGCCTTTCGAACCAATGCGACTGTTTGACCAGGAATAATTCCGACTAGTCAAGGGAAAGTTATGCTAGGTCCTCTCAAATCAATGCAACTGTCGAACGTAGATATTTTCCGAATAGTTGATAGAAAGTTACGCGAATGCCTCTCGAAACAAAGAGGCTGTCGTATCAGCAAATATTCCGACTAAACGAGGGTATTTGTGTGAGTGTCTTCTCGAACCAATGGGACATTCGGACCTAGAAATATTACCATAAGTTGAGGGAATGCTATGCAAGTGCCTCCCAAAACAATGTAATTGTCAGTCCTAAGTATATTCCAAATAGTCGAGAGTTAGAAATGAGAGTGCCTCTCAAATCAATGCGAAAATCTGACTTGGAAACATTCTGCCTTGTCGAAGAAAAGTTATGCGAGCTACATGTGATACAATGCGATTATCGTACTTGATAATATTCCGAATAGTCGGGGGAACGTAACGCGAGTGCCTCTCGGACCAATACGAATATCGCAATTAGAAATACTCCGACTAGTTGAGAGAAAGTACGCTAATGCATCTCAAACCAATGCGACTGTCGCATATTGAAATATTCCAGCTAATCGAGGGAAAGTTATGCTTGTTCTGCTCGATCCAATGCAACTTGCGTACTTAGAATTGTCCGGACTAGTTCAGGGAATGTTGTGCGAGTGCCTCTCAAAGCAATGCTGCTGTAGAACCTAGAAATATTCCAACTTTTCAATAAAAATTTTGATAATATCTTTCGAAGCAATGAGAAAGTTGGACTTAGAAATGTCGCGCCTAGTCGAGAAAAAATTTTGCGTGTGCTTCACGAATGAATGAAGCTATCGGACTTGGAAATTTACAGTCTAGTCGAGGGAGAGTCATTCTAGAATCTCTCGAATCTATCCGACTGCCGGAGTTAAAAATGTAAAAACTAGCCCAGGGAAAGTTGTGCGAGTGGTTCTAGCAACGACGCGACTGTTGGTTTTGGAAATATTTTGACTAATCGATTGTAAGTATTGCGAGTGTTTTTCGGTCCATTGCGACTGTCGGACGCGGAACTTTGCGACAAGACGAGTGAAAGTTGAGTGATTGCCTATCCAACCAATGCAAAAGTCTGACTTGGCATTGTTCGGATTAGTCGAGGAAAAGATAAGAGAGTGCCTTTCGAAACAATACTACTGTCGGCTTGTACATATTTCGAATGGACGAGGATAAGTTATGGGATTGCCTCACGTATAAATGCGACTGCCTGTCTTGAAAAAATTCCGACAAGTGGTGGAGAATTACGCAAGAGAACCACAGACCATTGCAACTATCGAATATGGAAATATTCCTATTAGTCTACGGAAAGCTGTGCAAGTACATATCGAACCTGAATTTTCCGAATAGTCGAGGAAAAGCTATGCGTGTACGTTTCGAACGCAATGCGACTGTCTGACTTGGAAATAGTCTGCCTAATCGATGGATAGTTATGCGAATTCTCAATACAATGCTACTGTCAGACGTGGAAATATTCCGGCAAGACGTGGGATAGTTATTCGTGTGTATCCCGAACCATTGCGACTGTAAGACCTACAAATATTCCGACTAGTCGAAGGAAAGTTGTGCTAGAACCTCTCGAAACAAAGCGTCTGCCGGACTCAGTAACTTCCCACTGGTCGTGGAAATATTGTAATAGTTACTCTTCAACAAATACGAATGTCGACTTGGATATATTCCGACTAGTCGAGGGAGAGTTATGCGAGGGCTTCACGAAATAATGCGACGGTCTGTCTTAGATGTATTCCGTCTTTTCTAGGGAAAGTTATGTGTGTGACTATTAATACAATGCGACCGTCGGACCTAGATATATTCCAAGTAGACGAGTGATAGTTATTAGTTTGCCTCTCGAAACAATGCGAAAGACGGATTTGGATACAATTCGACTAGTTAAGGGATATTAATGCGAGTGCATTTCGAAGTAATGCAACTGTCACTCCTAAAAATAGTCCGACTAGACATAGGAAAGTTATGCGGTTGCATCTCGGACCATTTCTATCATCGCACTTATAACTGTTCTGACTTGACAACGGAAAATTATGATAGGGCTTCTAGTAGTAATGTGACTGTTGGACTTGGAGACATTCCGACTAGTCAAGAGAGATTTATGCAATTTCATCACGAAACGATGAAACTGCCTGCTTTGGAATTATTCCAACTAGTCGTTGGAATGATAAGAAAGTGCTTCTCAAAATAAAGCGACTATGGGATTTGGAAATTTCCGACTAGTCGAAGGAAGGTTATGCAAGTTCCTCTCAATACAATGCGTCTGTCGGACCCAGATATACTCCAACGAATGGAGGATAAGATTTGTGGATGCGTCTGGAACCAATGAGGAAATTGTCTGGAATATTCCGAATTTTCGTAGGAAATTTATGAGAGTGCCCCTCCATCCAATGGGATTGTTGGAATTAGTAGCATCCCTTCTTGCCGAGGGAGAGTTATGCGAATGCCCTGTGAATGAATGCGACTGTCGGACTTGGAAATTTTCCGACATGTCGAGGGAAAGTTATGCAAGCATTGGGTGAATCAATGCGACTGAGGGGCTTGGAAATTCCCCGACTAATCGAGGGATAGTTTTACTAGTAACTTGTGGACCAATGCGAATTACGAACTAGGAAATATTACGACTATTCGTGGTAATGTTATACGAGTGCGCCTCGAACCAATACGATTGTCGGTCTTAGATTTTTCGAGTTGTCGAGAAAAAGTTATGCGATTGACTTGTGATCCAATGCGACTATTTGTCTTGGAAATATTTCAAGTTGGCGAGAAAAATTAGTGCGGATGCCACACGAACCAATACTACTATCGGACTTTGAAAAATTCCCGATAGACTAGGGAATGATTTACGACTACAACTCGAACCAAAGCGACAGGCTGACTTGAATCTATTCCGGCTAGTCGAGAGAAAGTTATTCGAGCGCCTCCCAAAACCATGCATCTGCTAGACCTAGATTTATTTCAACTATCGGAGGGAATAATATGAATATGCTTCTCGTACCAATGCGGCTGTCGGACATGGAAATATTCGGACTTGTCGAGAGAATGATATACGCGTTCCTCACGAAACACTGCGACCGTCGAACTTAGCAATGCTGATTTTAGTAGAGAACAAGCTTTGCGAGTCCATCTCGAAGCAATGCGACTGCTGGACCTAGAAATATTCCGTCTAGTGATGGAAAAGTTATAAGAATGCACTTAAAACTAATGTAATTTTCGTACTTATCAATATATCGACTAGTCGAAGATAGATTATGTGAACGACTAGTGAAACAATGACACTGTCGGACTGAGAAATATTCCGTCTAGTGGAGGGATATTTATGAGAGTGACTCTCGAAATAATTCTATTGTTGGGCCTAAAAATATTCCATCTAGACGAGGAGAGAGCGGTGAGTGACGTGTGTAATAATGCGACTGTCGGATTTGAAGATTCTCCTATTCTTCTAATTCCTGTTGCTTAAAGTATTTCTACTGAAGTACTAAGCCAACTGTCTTGCATATGTTGTTTACGCCCCCTAACCTGAAGTACTTTTACCAAGTACGTTGAACGTATATTCCTCTTTAATTTTTCAAGTCCCTTACTAAAAGTATTAACACCAAAACAGTTATTACACGTTCTGTGTTTTCATTCTAGGTCCCTTGACTTAAAGTACTTTTACTAAAGAACTTCGGTTGTGTTCTTTCCTACTAGTCGGTATATTTCCAATTCTAACAGCCGAATTGGATCAAGAGACACTCGCATAACTTTCTCGCGACGAGCTGGAACATTATCAAGCCCGACTCTTGCATTGGTTAACAAATCACTTGCATAACGTTTCATCTTGTTCATCTAGTTGTAATATTTCCAAGTCCAACAGCCGCATTGTATCGAGAGACAACTGCATAACGTTCCCTAGACCGTTCGGAATATTTCCAAGCTAGAAAGTCTCATTGGTTCAGAAGACACTCGCATAACTCTCCCTAGACTAGTCGGAATATTTCAAACTCAAACATTCTCATTGGTTCACATAATGCTCCCATAGCTTTCCCACGACTGGTCGCAATGAATCCATGTCCAACATCCGCTCAGATTAGAGTGGTACTCGCTTGAATTTCCCCTGTTTAGTCGGAATATTTCTTAGTCCGATAATCCCATTGGTTCGAGAGACACTTGAATAATTTTCCCTTGACAAGTCGGAATACTTGCAAGTGCGACATTTGCATTGGTTCGAATGGCACTACCATTACTTTCCTTCTTCTAGTCGGAATATTTCCAAGTCTGACAGTTCCACTGATTCGAGAGGAATTTGCACAACTTTCCATCGACAAATAGAGTTATTTCCAAGATCAATGGTCGCATTGGTTCACTAGTAACTCTCAACAACTTTGTCTTGACAAGACGTAATATTGCTTAATCCCATTGTCGCATTGATTCGATAGCCAGTCACATGACTTTCCCTCGATATGTCGGAATATTTCCAAGAGCGGCTGTCGCATTTATTCGGGAGGAACTTGTACAATTTTCCTTCGATTAAACGGAATGTTGCAAAGTCGCACAGATGCATTGGTTCTAGTAGCACTCGTTTATCTTTGCCTCTACTAGACGTAATATTAATAAATCTGACAATCGCATCGGTTCGAGATGTAGACTAATAACTTTTCCTCAACTAGTCGGTAAATTTCCAAGTCCTAATATCCCATTAGTTCACAAATCAATCGCATACATTTTTTTCGGCTAGACGTAATATTTCCAACACGGATAGTGGCATTGCTTCACAAATTACACGCATAACTGTCCATAGACTAGACGGAATATTGATAAGCAAGATGGTCGCACTTGTTCAAGAGACACACTAACAAATTTCCCCCAACTAGTCGGTATATTTCTAGGTCCGACAGTCACACTGCTTCGAGAGGCGATCGCATGCCTTTCCCTGGACTAGTCGGAATACTTCCTAATCCGACCGCCGCATTAGTTCCAGTACAGTCCTAATATCTTTCCCTTGTCTAGACGGAATATTTACAAACCTGACAATCGCTTTGATTCGAAAGGCAATCGTTTAACTTTCCCTCGCCTTGTTGGAATATTTTCATAGTCCGACAGCTACATTGGTTCGAGGACAAGCGTATAACTTTTCCTTGTCTAGTCGGAATATTTCTAGGTCCAACGGTCGTATTCGATCATCAGGAACTTACATAAATTTCCCCCTACTAGTCTCAACAATTCTGAGTTCGTCAGCCGCTATGGTGCAAGAAGCATTCGCATAACTTTCCCTTAACTTGTCGTAATATTTCTAGTCCTGTTGGTCGTATTGTTTCAAGTGGCACTCGTATAACTTTTCCTCGACTACTCGGTATAACTCCAAACGCGACAGTCCCTTTGTTTAGAATGGCACTATACTATTTTCCCTTGACGTGATGGATTATTTTTAAGTTAGACAGTCGTATTCGTCGAGAGGCAATAGTATAAATATATTTCTACTCGTCCGAATATTTTCAAGTTCAACAGTTGCAATGTTTCGATAAACACTCGCATATTTTTCCCTCGATCAGTTAGAATATTTCCCAGTCCTATTGTCGGATTAGTTTGAGAGGCACTCGCATAAATTTGCTTCGACTGGTTGGAATATTTCCAAGTCCTAAGGTCGCACTTGTTCGTTCAGCGCTCTCATAACTATCCCTCGAATAGTAGGAATTTTTCTAGGTCTGAAAATTGTAATGGATCGATTGGTATTCATATAATTATTCATCTCCAAATTGGAATATTTTCAACACCAACAAATACATTGGTTCGCAGGCCACTTGCATAAATTCCCATCGAATAGTCGGATTATTTCTGATTCCAACAGTTGTATTCGTTCGAGAGGAATTCAAACAACTTCCCGTTGACAAGTCGGAGCATATCTACATGCGACAGTTGCTTAGGTTCGAAGAGCACTCACATAAATTCCCACATACTTGTCGGAACAATTCTAAGTCTGACTATCGCATTAGTACAAGAGCACTCGTAAAATTATCCCTCTACTAGTCCGAATTCAAATATAACAGTTACATAGGTTCGATGGAAACACTCATGACTTTTTCACGACCAGGTGAAATTCCGATAATAAAGATTCCATTCCCGATAATCGCATTGGTTTACTAGTCACTCGCAAAGCTTCTCCCGACTGAACGGAATATTTTCAAATTCAGCATCCGCATAGGTTCGCGAGGCACACGCATAACTTTCGTTCGACTAGATGGAATATTTCTACGCACGAAATTCGCGTTAGTTTACAAGAAAGTCGCAGAAATTTCCTTCGGCAATTCGCCATATTTCAAGGTCCGATTATCGCACTGATTTAGAAATTACTCATTCAATTCTCCCTCGAGTACTCGGGATATTTCAAAGATAGACAGCCGCATTGATACACAAGTGTCTCGATTAATGTTTACACGTCTAGACGGATTGATTCTATGACTAACATTCGTTTTGATTCGATGCGCTCGCATAAAGTTCCCCCGATAGTCGGAATATATTTTGCTCCGAGTGTCGCATTAATTCTAGAATCACACGCATTTCTTTTTCTTGACAACTTGGAATATTTCCAATTCCGACAGCCGCATTAGTTATCAAGAGACTCACATAACTTTCCTTCGATTATTTGGGATATTTCCAGGTCCGATCGTTGCAATGATTCTAGGATAACCTGCATATCTTTTCTTGACTGGTAGAAACATTTTCTATTCGGACCGATGCACTAGTTCTAGTATCACTCTCACACATTTCCATCGAGTGGTCGTATTTTTTCCAACACCGATAATCCCTTCGGTTCGATTACACTCACATAAATTTCACTCGACTAGTGCGAATAGTTCCAAGTCCGCAATCCGCTTTGGTGCGAGTGTCTCTCGCTTAAGTTTCCCTAGACTAGTCTGAATATATCCAAATACAATCTCTTCATTTGTTCCAGAGGCACTCGAAAATCTTTTGCCGTCTAGTCAGAATATTTTCATTACCGACAGTCGCCTTGGTTTACTTGTCACACGCGTAGCTCTTCCCGACTAGACGGAATATTTCCAAGTCCTGCGCACTCATTAGATCGAGAGGCACCCGCATAACTATCCTTCGACTAATCGGTATGTTTCCATTTCCGACAGATGTATTGGTTCCAAAGACATATTTGCAGGATTGCAAAAATGCCAACTTGTCGAGGCTTAGTAATGCGAGAAACGTGTGAACCAATGCGGCTGTCACGCTTGGAAATATACAAGTAGTCGTTGGACAGTTATGCGAGTAATGTGAACCATTGAGACAGTCAGGCTTGAATATATTCCGACATGTCGTAGGTATGTCGTGCGAGTGACACACGAATCAATGCAACTGAAGTACTTTAAAATATTTTGATTTGTGAAGGAAAGTTATGCAAGTGGGACTCGAAAAAATGTTACTGATTGGAAACTGACTTGGAAATATTTCGATTAGTTGCAAGTAAGTTATGCGAGTAACTTGAGATCCGATGCGACTTTGGAATCCAATGCGATTTTTAGAAATATACCGATTATGTGAGGGAATGTTATGGGAGTTTCTCTCGAACCATTGCAGTTTTAGGTCCAAGAAATATTCTGTCTTGTCGAGGGAAAGTTGTGCAACTAATTTGTGAACCAATTTCGAGTATTGGACTAGGAAACATTCCGACTTGTCTAGTAAAATAATGCGAATGCCTTGTGAACCAATGTGAGCATTGATCTTGGAAAATTCCTAAAAATTGAGAAATATTTTTGCCAGTGCCACTCGGACCAATGCGACTGTCGCACTTAGCAATATTCATTTCTGTCCAGTGAAAGTTAAGCGATTGGATCTCGAACCAATGAGACTGCTGATCCTAGATATATTACGACTAGTAGTGGTAATGTTATGAGAGCGTGCCTAGAACTATTGCGATTGCCGAATTATCAATATTCCGTCTTGTCCAAGTAAGGATATGTGATTGACTTGTGAACCAATGAGACTGTTGGACTTAGAAATATTCCTTCTAGTATAGTCATGTGAGTGACTCCCGAAACAATTCTACTGATTGTCCTAGAATTATTCCAACTAGACGAGGAAAGACATGCGAGTGACGTGTGTACCAATGCGACTGTCAGATTGGAAATTCTTCCATACTTCCAATTCCTGTTACATTTAGTATTTTTACTGAAGTACTTGGTCCAACGGTCTTGATTATGCTCTTTACGCTTCCTAATCAGTAGTACCTTTACCAAGTACGTTGATCATATGAACTTCTTTTCGTTTTCAAGTCTCTTACTTAAAATACTTCTACTATAGAACTTTGCTTGTGATTTCCTCTCTATTCTAAGTAAAAATGCGCCCTTATCAAAAGTACTTTTAAAGTATCTAGGTTATATGCTCCTTCCTCTCCACGTACCATCCATTAAAGTATTTTTCCAAAGTACCTCCACTATGATTGATTGCACTCCTCCCCTTCCAAGTCCTGTCACTCAAAGTACTTTTAAAAAAGAATTTTGATTGTGTGCTTTCACTTTCCTTCCCAATCCTTTCATGTAAAGTATTTTCAGCAAAATACTTCCTCATATTTTCCCTCTTTTCCTTCGAAGTCGTCTTACAAATAGTACCCTTACAAAAACACTTGGACTATATGACCCTCCTCCACTCTTCCCAGCTATTTTACCTAAATTACTTTCACTAAACTACCTCAATGATATGCTCTCTCTCTTTTGTTCCTATTACTTTTACTCACAGCATTTTTGCCAAAGCACTTGATTACAAGATCATTCTTTCCGGTCTAAGTCCTTTTACTCATAGTACTTCTACTAATTTACTTGATTATATGTTCTTTTGCTTCCAAGTCATTTTACCCGAAGTACTTTACCTAAGAACTTTGATCATATGTCCCTACCTCTCTCAATAAGCCCTCTTACTTAAAGTCATGCAATAAGAACCTTGATCATTTCCTCCTCCCCATTACTTAAAGTAGTCTTATGAAAAAAAATCTTATTTCATTCCTCTCCACTCTACGCCCTCTCACTTAAAGTACCCTTGTTAGATTATCTTGATTACGTATTACTTCTCTACTCCGCTAAGTGTTTAACTTAAATTGTCTTAATAGAGCACCCAAGCCTAGATGATTTCTGCCTTCTCCTTTAAGCCCTATCAGTTAAAGCATTTCTCTAAATTTCTTCTACGGTTGTCTGATCATCACACAGTCACTTAATCATTAATGGAAGTATAACTGAGAGGTACTACATTCCTTCACAAATTATTATTATTATTACTATTTTACTTCATACGATATCTTTCAGCTTAAAAGATTTCCTTCGACTTCTTCTTCTCTTATATTTAATTAAGATGTCACCAGTTTAAATTCCATGAAGGTTGACCGGGGGGAAAGATATTCCGGAAGTGAATTAGCATCCCGTTTGGATCTCAGGGTGAAGGTTTTCCCAGTGATGGTTAACGAGGTGAGGAGTTGCTCGTGCATAGCGTTGCTGAATGAAACTTGCGCGTCCCCGAATGTTACGATTGGATGCACGTTCAGCGTAAGGCAGCGCAGGCACGCAGCAACACGCCGGGATAGTGCGCGATCATCGTCCATGGCTACTCACCGAACCTTCAGCTGCGTTACTACCTTCACATAACGCGGGATGATTCAGGTGGAAGCCAGTCTTTGAGTATCTATAGTAGTTTTGGAAATGTCCGATAGGAGTTTGCTGTTATCATTTGCAAGAACGTGCACAAATTTGTTTGTAACAAATGTCGCTTATGCTAAATCGGCCGAGATTAGTTTAAGGGAATAAATCACCTTTCATCCAGTTTGAATAATATACTCGTCGAACAGAACATAGGGTGCGGATCGATATTCACGCCATCGCGAATTCGATCGTATGTCAGCATGCTTTCCACGCAAAAATCCCTGGAAGCGGAATTTACGCCCCCAGTCCATACAAATGGCAGCGACCCTCGCGACTACAGCGCTAAAGGAACGAATGTAAAGGACCCCTTATCTCCGATAATGGAGCAAGACGCCGAGCAAGATAGCGCGGATACATCCCGGGAATTACCGAAAGCAACCCTAGAAATAGGCAACGCCACATTGGCAAATGTTGAAGCGGACAACGCACCTGAAACCACCGATGCCCTAGCCGCGGGTTTTAAATTCGAGGCACTGCGGGTCACTTTTGCAGAGCCCTGCGCATTCACCCGCAGTAACAAAATGTATTCGGCTAAGGCCCCCCTCACATAAATCGTACGTTCTCAAAAATTCTCTTATTTCAGCGAAATATGGGACGTACTAAAACGGTAACGAGTGAAGAGCGCAAACTTATTAGCCAAATGCGCTTGAACGTACCACTTATACAGGAGCCGTACTAGTAAAAGCAAGGGAACGGATACGAGGTTATAGGATTAGGCAACAGGAAAAGAATTGTTGCCATTCGCGATGAAAGATCCTGGTTTGCATTCACTGCGACCAACCCAAACATCTCATTGCTGTCTATCTCGCAGATCAGCAATCTGCACTGCGGCTGTGTAGTAGTGCAGGTTCCCAGCCCCTCCTTTTACTTAGCATCGCTCTACATTCAGTATAGAGACAAAATGGAGGAGCTCCTTAGGAATTTGGAGCCTGCTAATCGTGCCCAAAGTGGGGAGAGGGAAATGATACCACTGGACGCCATAACACAATCTCCTTCTGGGGCCTTCAGGGCACAGACGAAGGATCCTCGAAGTTAGAAGCCCTCTTCTGGGCATCCGAGCTAAAATTAATTAACGACGTAAAGCAGCCACCCTCATTCTGGACCACGAGGGGCTCTTAATACATCGACGTAAACCTCTCGTCGCACTCCATGACCAGACTTATTGTCCAATGGAAAGTACGAACAGGTTGTCCGTTTAGTGATCACAATTATACAGTCATCACGACAGATCCACCAAAGGCCGTGTTGGTTCGGGAGGGTGGTGCTCGGGGCAACGGAAACAGGCAATTCAATACCAGGAGAGCCGATGGAGACATGTTTGCTTGCTTTCTCTCACCGCGGCAAAGCTAAAGGGAAGCAGATTAGGGTCTGCTTCAGAAGTAGAGACACTAGCTAACATGCTGACTTGTGTCCGACAAACCACTTGCTATGTATCTATGCCCGAGAAGAATGCTCACCGGAAGTTCAACCCACGAAGGTCATCAGCGCTAAAGAACAAGAAGAAAGCGGTTGCTAGATTGAGACGCGCATTCCAGCGAGAAAATGAATATCAGGCACGCCATAGGTTAATGCACGTTTATCGTTCTACGCTGCGGGCTTTCAGCGAAGGGTTAAGATGTGCCAAATCAGTTAGTTGGAAGCAATTCGTTATGGAACGTGACAACGCTAAACCGTGGTTGTACGTTTATAAAGAACAGGCGGGCAAACTACGCGCCAAGGGAGTAATTAATACTCTTAAACGAGTCGGAGGGAAGACCACTAACATCCAAGAAACAGTTAGAATCCAGCTCAATGTACCGAACGACACCCTATACGAAGACACACCAGAACTGCGAGCAGTACGGATCTCTCAAGATACGTTCTCGAAACAGCGGATGACCCACTCTTCAAGAAGGAGGAGTTCACGCGTTTCATATGATCAGTTAAAAACGGCAAAGCGCCGAGGCTGGATCTCATCGAGGGTTATAGGCTCAAAAGACCATTCGCCATCATCCCATCCCAATTCGTAGATATTTTCAACGGATGTTTTCAATGGGATGTTATCTTCTCATCTACATGGAAGGAGGACTCCTTAAGTTATCTCCTGAAGTCGACAACGAAGACACGGAAGACCACGAGACCTATCTTTTAATATGCCTTCTCTCCGGAAAAAGGGAACGTTATGGAAAGTCTGCTGAAGTTGCGCCACATCGAAACTTCCCTCGAGCCGCTAAGAATACCGGAAAATCTGTTCGGCTTTGTCCAGGGACGTTCCATAGAAGGGAATAGTAGAGATCCGTCGAATAGCTTCTGCCTTCTCACGGAGATATGCCGTCGCGTTGTTATTCGACATATCTGAATCCTTTAACAACGCTACGTGGCCTCTAGTTCTCAAAGCACTCCAAGATCTGGACTAGACGAGGAACGCCTTTAAATTGAAGACAAGTTACTTCACGGACTATAAGGACAAAATCGCTCTAGAGAAACGTAATGTTTCAAAGCAGGCCTCGAGAGGATGCTCACAAGGTTCAGTCCTCGGCCCCTTCTGATGAAACTCATGTTCGCTCAGCTCCTCAGGATCCTGGAGGAATCCTCGGAAGTCAACGAGATCGCGTACGCGGACGACCTACTCGTCATTGTAGATGAGGACTCAAGGAAAAAACACAAAGTGAACGGAAATCGTCCGATTAACAGCATTACCGGATCGTGCACATCGGCGAAATTGACAATCACCAAGCGTAAGTCGGAGGAGATCGTCCTTAAGAGAGATTGGGTTAAGTGGAATCCCATCGGCAAAAAGGGAGGGAAACGTCCGAATAGAAAGCAGAAAATAGCGAGAAATCCGGCCTAGCTATCAGGCCTCCCAACATTAAAACTGGGAAAAATATTATTAAATTATGAATTCCATTAGATACCTGTGGTATATTCGATACATTGTTGTTAACTCAACGACAAGGTCAGCCCATTGTTCGCAAAGCAAGTTAGGTTTGCAGCTCGGGAATAGGAAATCAGCCACTGCGTCCTCCGAGCGATCTATCGTATTCCGTCCTACGGTCACGTTCGAGGCAGCAGGATGGTCTGATCTCTTCACGGAAGGAGATCTCAAAACGTTAGGTGCGTCCCGTCGATCGACGCTCATGTAGGTCTCATCCGTGTATTTCACATTCCCTACGGAACCCCTCTGCGTCATAGTAGTGTAGTTCACGACAGCTCTCCAATTACTGAAACGAACGAGACTATGCGACATTCTGAAATTTGGTGCACCGAGACAGGTAAGCTAAAATCGTAATGCACGAATGTTAAACGCGCGATAGCGAAACAGTTAGATGAGGTATTCTCTAGGGTGTGGCAGTGTAGGTGGGAAATCTCCTACAAAGGAAGAAATACATACTCGTTAATCCCGAACATCAAAAACAGGATTGATGCCCGCTTCGTCTCTCCTAACAACTTCTTAAGTCAGATTCTTGCAGGACACGAAGTCTTCAAGGCCATGCTGATGTCGCTGGACATCATCAAGGAAGAAGCATGCGAATGTGGCGAATAGGACATGGTTTCGCATTACATCATCTACTATCTGGATTTCGAACCACAAAGATAGGCACTGGAAGAAATTCTCCGTAAACGGAGTTGGCCGGAAGCAACAAGACATCTTGTCTCCACGGCCGCGTCTTTCTCCGTCTTCGCGGAGTTTTGCAAAGAATCCATCATCATAAAGGGTTATTAGTTCATGAATACTGTTCTGCCGGGATCGTCGGAGTTCTGGTGATGTGATATGCATCTAGTAAACCAATGCGACTATCGGGAATGGAAATATTCAAACTAGTCTGCGAAATTTATGCGACTGCCACGAGTAGTCGAGTGAAAGTGATGCGAGTGTTTCTAGAACCATTGCGGCTTTCGGACATGAAAATATTCCAACTAGTCGAGGGAACGTCATTCAAGTCACACTCGAACCAAAGCGTATGTCGGCTTGGAATCATTCCGAGTTGACGTGGAAACGTTACTCTTGTGATTTGTAAACCAAAGCAACTATCTGCCTTTGAAATATCACGTCCATACGATGAAGAATTAAGCAAACAACTTGTGAAACATTATGGCTGTTGGACTTGGAAATATCCCGACTAGTCGACGAATTGTTAAGCAAGTAACTCGTGATCATTCGTGACTGTCGGGCTTGGGTACATTCCGACAAGTCAAGCGAAACTCATGCGACAGCCACTCGAACATTAACAACTGTCGGACCTGGAGCCATTCTAACTAGTCGAGGGGGTAAGTTATGCCATTTTCTCTGAAAACAATGCGACAGTCGGAATGATAATATCCTGAATAGTCGAGGGAAATTTATGCGGATACCTCTCTAACCAATGCAGATGTCGGACTTCAATATATTACTACTATTCGAGGGAAACTTATGCAAGTGTCCCGCGAAATAATGTAGACATCGGACTTGGAAATATTCCGACTAGACAATGGAAAGTTATGCGTGAAATTTATTAAACAATGTGATTGCCTGGATTGAAGGTATCTCTACAAGATAGGGGAGGGTTATGCCAATTCCTTTTGAACCAATGCGACTATTATGCAAAAAAATATTCCGAGTAAACGAGTGAAGGTTATGCGATGGCCTCTCGATCCAATGCTGCTGTCCGATTGGAAAAATTCCGACTAGTCGGCGTAAGTTACGCGAGTGTCTTGCAATCCGTTGCGACATTCGGGTTTGAAAATATTCCGAATGGTCGGGGGAATATTATGCGAGTGTTTATTGAGCCAATGCTGCTGTCGCACATGTACATTTTCCGATTTGTGGAAGAAAAGTTATTTGGATGCCTTTCAAACTATTTCGGATGTTGGACTTGGAAATATCCAGACTAGTCCAGGAAATGTTATGCGAGTGCCACACGAGCCAAAACGGATGACGAACTTTGACATATTCGAATAGTCGTTGGAAAGTTATGCGAGTGCCTCTCGAATCAATTCGACTATTGTACTTGGAAATATTCCGACTGGTCGCGTGAAACTTATCCTACTGTTACGCGAACTTAAGTGGCTGCTGGACTTAGAAATATCTCGTCTAATCGAAAGATAGTTATGCGAGTGCCTCTCAAAACAATGCGATTGGCTGAAATGCAAATATTCTGATTACTCGAGAAACAATAATTCGTATGACTTGTGAGCCTATCCGAATGGCGTGCTTGGAATTATTACGACTAGTAGAGAGTATGATATGGGTGTACCAGTCGAATCAATGCGACTATCGGATTTTGGTGATTATCCGACTTGTTGAGTGAAATTTATGCGAGTGTCTCCTAACTCATTGCGACTGACGTTCTTCCAAATATATTTACTATTCGAGTGAATGTCATGCGAGTGACACTCAGGCCAATGCGACGGTCGTACTTGGAAATATTCCGTCTAGTTAGGAGATAATTATGCGAGTTCTAGTCCAAACAAAATGGACGTGGGACTTAGAAATATTCCGACAAGTCGATTGAAAATTCTGAGAGTTCCCCCCGACCCATTGCGACTGTTGGACTTGGAAATATTCACTTTAGTCTAGTGAAAGATATGCGAGTGACTCCCGACCCAATGCCACTGTCGGACTTGGAAATTACTCGATTAGTCGTAGGTAATGCGACTACTTCTCGAACCAATGCTGCTGTTGGAATTTGGAAGAATTTCAACTAATCGTAGGACACGTTTGCGAGTGCAACTCAAAACATTGCGGAGGTCCGACCTGAAATTATTTCGACTTGTCGAGGGAACGATTTGCGAGTACCTCTCGAACCAATGTGACTGACAGTCCTGTGAATATTCATACAAATCGGGGGAATGTTGTAATTGGTCCTGTTGGACTTTCTTACTTGAAAATATTTCGACTTGTCGGGGGAATGTTGCTCACATACCTTTCGAACCAGTGTGGCTTCCAGAATTGGAATTTTTCCGACTAATCCATGGCCAGTTTTGCGAATGCCTCTCGTACCAATGCCAATGTGGGTCCTAGAAATATGCTGACAAATCGAGGGAAAATTATGTGAGTGGCTTGTAAACCAATGAGACTGTCGTTCCTAGAAATATTCCGACTCGTGGAGGGAAAGTTATGAGAATTACTTGTGAAACAATGTGACTGTTGGATTTGTAAATATTCCGACATTTCGAAGGAAACTTATGAGAGTGTATCTCGTAGCAGTGCGATTGTCGGACTTAGCAATATTCATTTTAGTCGAGGGAAAGTTATGCGAGTACATCGCAAATTAATGCGACTGTAGGACTTAAAACTAATCTGACTAGTAGTGGAAAAGTTAAGAGAGTTCAACTAAAACCAGTTCGATTTTCGTCCTTATCAATATTTCGACTAGTCGAAGGAAAGTTATGTAAGCGACTTTTGAAACAATGGGACTGTCGAACTTAGAAATATTCCGACCTATCGCAGGAAAGTTATGCGAGTGACTTCAGATCTAATGGAACTTTAGAACTTGGAAATATACTGACTAGTCGAGGGACA
Source organism: Vespa mandarinia (assembly GCF_050613455.1). Lineage (NCBI taxonomy): Eukaryota > Metazoa > Arthropoda > Insecta > Hymenoptera > Vespidae > Vespa > Vespa mandarinia. The sequence goes on from NW_028197191.1 coordinate 619,921, forward strand.
TTTATGAGAGTTCCTCTCGAACTATAGCGATGTTCAGACCAAGAAATATTCCATCTAGTCGAGGGAAAGTAATGCGAATGACTTATAAATCAATTTCGACTGTTGGATTTGGAAATATTCCGATTTTTCGGGGACAGTTATGCGAGTGATTTGAGAACCAATGCGACTATCGGTATTGGAAATATTCCGACTCGTCGAGGGAAAGTTATGCGAAGGTCTTGTGATCCAATCCGGCTGTAGTGCTTGTAAATATTCCGATCAGTCGAAAGAAAGTTATGTGGGTGTCTCTCCTACCAATGCAACTGTAGAACTTGGAAATATTCCGTCTAGTCGGCAAAAGTTTTGCAAGTGACTAATAAACTAATGCGGCTATCTGTAATATAAATATTCCGAGTAATCGGCGAAGGATTTACTAGTGCCTGTCGGGCACATTCAGTCTTCGAACTTGGAAATATTCCAACTATTCTAGGGATAGTAATGCGAGCGGTTATCGAATTAATGCGGCTGTCGGAGTTAGAAATAATCCGACTTGTCGAAGGAAAGATATACGAGTAATTCTAGAAATAATAGGTCGGTCAACATTAAGAGCATTCCCAGTGGTCGAAGAAATGTTATACGAGTGGCTTTCGAACAAGTGCTGATATCGGATTTGGCACCTTTGCGATTAGTCGTGGGAAAGTTATAATTAACTTAAAAGTTATAATATAACTTGAGAAGCAATCTGAAGAAGACTAACTGACTTTGAAATATCCCGACTTGCCGATGGAGTCTTATGCAAGTGACTTGTGAACTATTGTGGCTGTCGGACATGAAAATATCTCGACTAATCTAGGAAAAGTTATGGGAGTGTTGAATTAACCAATGCGATTGTCTGACTTTGAAATATCCAGACTAGTCAAACGAAAGTTATGCATGTGACTTGTGAAACATTGTTGCTTTCGAACTAGTAAATATTCCGTCTACTCGAGGGAAATTTATGCGAGTGACTCTAGATCCAATCCGGCGGTCGGACATGGAAATATGAAGACTTGTCAAAGAAATTTATGAGTGCGTCTCTAGAACCAATGTTGCAATCGGACTTGAAATTATCGTGAATTGTGTAGGGAAAGTTATGCGACTGTCTCTCGAAACAATTCGGTTTTTGGACTTGGAAATATTCCAACTAGTAGAGGGAAAATTATGCGAGTGCCTCTCGATCGAATGCCACTATCGGACTTGGAAATATTCTGATTAGTCGATTGAAATATATATGAGTGCTATAGGAACTACAGGTCCATTCGAACTTAGAAATATTCAATCTGGTCGGGAAAAAGTTATAAGAGCTCCCATCGAACCTACGCAACTGTCAGATTTGAAAATTTTCGGACTAGTAGAGGGATAGCTTTACGAGTGCTCTCGAACTAATGCGATAGTCGGATTTAGAATTGTTCCGACAAGTATGTGGGAATTTATGTGAGTGCTCTTCGAACCGAAGTAACTGTCGCATGTAGATATGCTCCGACTTGTCAACGGGAAGTTGTATGAATTCCTCTCGAACGAATACAACTGTTGGAATCAGAAATATTCCGACTATTCGATTGGAATTTATGCAAGTGGCTTGCGAACCAATGTGAGTGTTGGAGTTGAAAATAATCCAAATGGAGATGAATAATTATATGAATACCAATCGATCCATTGCAATTTTCAAACCTAGAAACATTCCTAATTTATGCTAGTATCTTGTAAACCAATGCCACTGACGAGCTTGCAAAAAATCTGAATAGGCGCGGGAAATATATGAGGATATTTCACAAACCAATGCGAATGTTATACTTGGAAATATTCCGCCTAGTCGGGTATAATTATGCGAGGTATTCTAGATATAATGCTACAGTCAACATTAGAAATATCCCGATTAGACGAGGGAAAGTTATGCGAGTGATTCACGAACAAATGCGGCAGTCAGAGTAGGAAATAATCCGACTAGTCAGGGTAAATTTATACAAGTGCCACTCGAACAAAAGCAAATGACTGTCCTGGAATCATTCCGACCAGACAATGAAACTTTGTTCGAGTGATTGGTGAACCAATGTTACTATTGGGATAGGGAATATTCCTAGTGGTCATAGGTATGTTATGCTAGTGCCTCTTAAACCAAAGCGATTGTCGGGTTTAGGAATATTCCGACTAGTGGAGGGAAAGTTATTGGAGTAACTCTAGAACTACTGCGACAGTCCGATTTGGAAGAATTCCGACAAGCCGATGAAAAGTCATGCGAGTACCACTTGAACCAATGCGATTGACGAACTTAGTAATATTTCATCTAGTGCTGGAAATGTTATGCCAATGCTTCTCGAATCTATGCGATTATAGTAGTCGGAAACATATCGACTAGTCAAAAGAAAGTTATACGGGTTTCTCTCGAAAAAATTCTACTGTCGGAAATAGAAATAATCCGACTAGTCGGGGGAAACTTATGAAAGTGCTTCTCGAATCAATGCAACTGTCTTACTTAGAAATATTCCGTCCAGTCGCGTGATAGTTATGCGAGTGACATGTGATCCAATGCGAATTTTGGACATGGAAATGTTACGTCCACCCGAGGAAAGATATGCGTGTGACATCAGAAACAATCTGACCGTCGGACTTCGAAATATTCCGTCTAGTCGGCGTGAAATTTATGAGGGTGGTCTCAATCCAATGCAACTGTCGGACCTATAAGTATTCCGAATAAACGACGGAACCATTTCAGATTTTTTCTCGGTCCAATGCGATTGTCGGACCTAGAAGTATTCCGACTAATCCAGAGAAAGTTTTGCGAATGACATGTAAAGTAGTGCGATTGTCGGACTTCGCAAATATCCCGACTAGTAGAGGGAATGCTATGAGAGTACCTCTCGAACGAGTGGAACTGTTGGACTTAGATATATTTTGAAAAGTCGACAAGTACTTATTCGAGTGCTTATCGAACCAATGCGATTGTCAGGCTTGGAAATATTCCGTCTAGGCGAGAAATAGTTATCTGAGTGCCCCTCGAACAAAAATGACGGTCGGGATTTGGTAATATTCCAGTAAACCGTGGGTTTCTATCCGCATGCCTCTCAATCTAATGCGATTTACGGATATAGAAATAATTCGACTAAACGAGGGAAAATTAAGAAAGTTATTTTCGAACCAATGCGACCGTCGTCATAGGAAATATTCCGACTAGTAGAGGGAAAGTTATTCGTGTGCCTCTCGAACCAATGCGACTGTGGGCCCTAGAAATATTCAGTCTAGACGAGGTAAAGTTATGAGAGTTCATCTCGAACAATGTCGACGGTCGGACGCTGCAATATACCGACTAGTCGAGGGAAGGTTATGCGAGTAATTGAAAAAACCAATGCGAGTGTCAAACTTGACAATAATACGACTAGTCGAAGAGCAGATGTGCGGTTGTCTCAAGATACAATGCAAAAATCGGAATTAGAAACTGAGCGACTAGTCGAGGGAAAGTTGTGAGTGTACCTCTCGAAACAATTAGACTGTCATACATGGAATTATTGTCACTAGTCGAGGGAAAATTATGCAAGAGACATTTGAACCAATGCGACTGCCGGACCTAAAAATATTCGGACTAGACGAGGGAAAGTTGAGAGAGTGCCTTGTGAATCAATGCGACTATTGGTCCTGGAAAAATTCCAGCTAGTCGAGTGAAAGTTATGTGAATGACACTCGTTCAAATGCCATTGATGGACTTGGTAATATACCGGCGAGTCGAGGGAAAATTATGCGAGTGCCTTTCTTATCAGTGCGACTGTCGGACATAGAAATATTTCGACTAGACGAGAGAAAGTCAGTTTAGTGGATCTCGAAAAAAATGCGGCTATCGTATCACGAGATATTATGATCAGTCGAAGAAAAGAAATGAGAGTGCCACTAGAACCAACTTGACGGTCGGTAATGGATATAACACGTCAAGTCGAAAGAAAGTTATGCGAAAGTTATCTCGATCCAATACGCCTGTCGGTATTGGAAATGTTCAGGCTATTCGAGGAAAAGTTTGCGAATGATTCTCGATTCAATGCGACTGTCTATTCTAGAGATGTTCTGATCAGATGAGGGAAACTTATGCGAGTGCCTGTCAAACCTATACGATTGTCGGACTTGGAAATATTTAGACTACGTGAGAGAATGTTTTGCGAGTGCCTTTCGTACCAATTCGGCTGTTGGTGTTGGAAACATTCCATCTTGTCGGGGAAACTTACGAGAGTTCCTCTCAACTTAATGCCACTTTCGAACATAGAAATATAACGACTCATCTAGGTAAAGTTTTGATAATGCATCTCGAAATAATTCGCCTAACGTTATCGGAAATTTTCCGTCCACTCAATGGAAAGGATCAGAGTAACTTATCAATCATTGCGGCGGTCAGACATGAGAATATTCCGCATAGATGAGGGAAAGGTATGCGCGTGCCATGTGAAATAATACTACTCTCGGTCTTGGAAATATTATGATAAGTAGACTGAAATTTATGCGCGTGTCTCTGTTGTCAATGCGACTGTCGGATTTAGAAATATTCCGATTTGACGAGGGAAAATTATGTGAGTGCCTCTTAAACCAATGCGACTGTCGTACTTAGAAATATTCCGCCTAGTCGCGGGATAGTTATGCGAGTGACATGTGAACCAATGCGACTGTCAGACATGGATATTTTACATCCACCCAAGGAAAGTTTTGCGTGTGACATGAAAAACGATCTGACTGTCGGAATTCGAAATATTCCGTCTAGTCGGGGGAAAGTTATGCTATTGACTTGTGAAGCAATGCGACTTTTAGACTTGGAAATATCTAGTCAAATCGTAGAAAAGTATGGAAATGCCTCTCGAAAGATTGCGGCCGTCGACTTGGTAATATTCCGACTAGACGCAGAAAAATTATGCGAGTGGCTTTTAAACCAATTCGACTGTCCGTCTTGGAAATATTCCTATAGTCCCAATGTTTTCATTTTTGGCCTTCCGTCCACCTCTGGTAGTAAATAAACTTGAACTCGAATAACAGTTATCTACATTAAGGATATGGCTCTTTCAAAAATATTATATCATAAGTTAAGCATTGTTCTCGTTTTTCCATTAGGCTTATTTTCGCTATCTATTACGATACATGATTCTGCATAAACAATTATAACTTGTATACATTTTGTCTGATATTTATTGAGAATAAAGAATTTCATGCCAAATCAGCCTCTTTTTAAAGGAATGTATTGTTTGAAGGACATCAGCCGCCTTTTATACAATAGTAAACGTTTGTCTATACACAGCCATTGGTAAGGTTGAAATGATTGATTTTTCGTTTCCTTCAGAATGTCATTGATATATAAGGAAAAACATACAGATTTTTCGTATCATATCGTAACATAACAATAAACCTGTGTGGTCTTTTAAAATATCAATGATATTCCGTACTTTTCATAAATGATCATTAATAGGTTCGATATCATGGGTGAAACGTAGCATCCCTAACAATTTAAAGTAACGACCTCTAGTCATTATTTCTGCAAAAATATGACTATACAGTCATAAGACAGAATTTATCTTTATTCCAGTACTGCATTACTGACAATTTTTTGTTGCGACTGGATTGCGTCGTTGGATCAGATAGGTGCCCCATCGCTACCATCTGTCAATGTCATTTCGTTCGGTGCCGAAAACGATTTCGCCAGAGCACTTGGCTAAGGAGTTAGTTACACCGACGTTAAAATATTATCAAGTATTGGTGAATACAAGAAAATATTGTTGGACGGATCAGTTGTAGAAAAAATTCTGACATCAAAAAAGAAGGACAGTAATTTTTTCTCATTTGCCATAAACACTCACATAGCACGTGAGTTTTAAAGGTAAATTGAAGCCAAAGATGAATTCAATTGTTTCGAGGATTATCCCTCATTTTTATTGACGCGAATAAAGATTCAAGCACATGAAGAAAAAAATAAGAATATTCATTTCTTACTTCAAGTTTCGGGAAAGAATGAAAGTTTCTTTCTTAGTAGTAAATGTAGCGTGAAGAACGTAAGAATCAATGAAATGTGAGAGAAAGAGAAAATAAAAGAATAAAAATATTAATATTCTTTACTATCAATAAATAATTGCATCCGTCGCATATCAACGTTGTGCACCGTAATAAACTTGGTAGGGATTAAAAATTCATTATTAAGAACTCCCATTTCAAAATCTTGTTTAAAGTATCGCAATAATTTCTCCGTAATGCTCTGTAATTTATATATTTAATCAAATATATTTGTACATTTATTTAACAAAATGAATGTGATAATATCGAATAGCATTTTCCGTATCGCTCTTTTTTTATTTTTTTTATATTTTTCTCCTGAATTTTTATTTTTTTTCTCCTTTTTATAATGACAAGAAGACCTTGAAAAATGTCAACAAATCATTGATATTCGACACATTGGACAAAAATGTTATGATGAATTTGGTATTTTTATGGAATAACCTAGAGAAAAATTAGAATATGGACGTTTCCTATATTCTGAGTATAACCGATTACATATATGCATTTGTGTATACCATTCGATATTGATACATTGGAGATATACAATCGACAAATATATAGGATGTCTCAAAAGCATGAGACCGAACTTATACTGTTTATTACTGAGGTTTAAATATGTAGAAGGTTTAGGTAAACTTATATCCAAAAAATGCTTTATTGAAAAGATGCATGCTTTTCGCGTATACTAATATTTTGAATGAATTTTCGTACAAGCTTTTACTAATAATAAATGAAAATTATACGTGTGAACGCAAAACAATGAATCGCCAACTAGAATCATCAAAATGTAAGACAAAAAGAAAAGAAAGACAAGAAGTATGTTTTCACCTTCACTTTAGATTCTAGAGTACTTTTAAACTCATTTAAAATCTTTCTCTTTATTTATAAGAATGATATCACGGGATGTCCTTATAATAGAATTATTATTAAATTATTATTTATATTATTGTTATGATTATTATTATCAGAGAATGAATACGTATACGTATAACGACAGAGAGAGAGAGAGAGAGAGAGAAAGAGAAAGAGAAAGAGAGAGAATTTCTCTCAAAACAACACTCTGGTGTCCGAAAACCGGACATTCGATGATGTGATGCGAAACCTTGTCTTCTTCGCCACACTTGCCTGTTCCACACGTGACGAGGTTCAGCGACGTCAGTTTGAAAGTCCTATGACCTGAAAAAATTGTTTTGATAAGTGATTTGGAGAATCGAAAAGAAAAACATATGAAAAACTCGTATGCTGTCCTTCGTCTGCAGAAATTCTGACATCTGGACTGCCAATACCCAAAGCTTTTCTCATCTACCTGGTCTACTATCGCGCGCTTTAGCTTCGTGCCTTCCAGTTTTCGCGTTGCTATCTCGCTGCCTCTGTTTTTCCTAATGACATATAATCTCCTCCGTTTGAGTAACTGGAGGTCAATCAGGGGTACTCCCGCTACAATGCAGAGGTAATCCATAGTGGTTGTGCGATACGCGCATGTGACCGAAATGAGGGCCAATCGTTGGATCGCGCTTAAATTCCTAGGTCCTATTCCATGCAGAGCGCAGACAATCCTGCTACCGCGTACGTAAGTGTAGGGGTGAACACATCGCGATAAATCGCTCGGCGTGCGCAGTGACGATGTCCGTATTCCCTAGCTGCTAATCTAACTAGCTTTGCGAACAAAGGACCGACCTTATTTTTGAGTTAACGGCAGTGTGTGGTGATCCTCAATACTTTGTCAAATTGTATCCCGAAATCTCTCACTGAATTCCTGAATTTGAAATTGTTGTTCCTTATCTTTATAGTGAGGGGCTTATTAGAAATGTCGGTTTTTTCGCCGTCTTCTGTTTACTACCCGGACGTTGTCCTCCCCTCCTACCGATGAGTTTCCTCTTCACCCAGTCGCTTTTAAGAACGATCGCATCTGTCTTACGCTATCTGATGGAGAGCATCGTTTACGATCACCATTCGGTCATGCTTTCAATCACGCGATTCCCTTTCTTTTTGAGTTCTTTTCTCGAGTCTCCATTTATGGTAACAAGTAAATCGTCCGCATACGCGATTGCGTTGACTTCCGAGAATTCCTTTAGTACCCAAAGGAGCTGGTCGAGATTCCGATAGAAGGTGCCAAGTCCCAATTCTTAAGGGCATCCATTCGAGGCCTGCTTTGTGTCCTCATGCCCACCAACAGCAATATTTACCTTACGGTCCACGAAGTAGATAGTCATCACGTAGAAGACATTTCTCGGACAGTCTCAAACTTGTAGTGCCTTGAGGATAAGAGGTCACCGTACGTTGTCGAAGGCTTTCGAAATGTTGAATAACAACGCGATGTATTTTCGTTAAGAGGCAAAAACGATTCGACGCATTTCCACGATTGCGTCTTTTGTGGAACATACCCGGACAAAACCAGTCTGTTTGCCCAATATTTTTCCCGGCGCGAGGGAGGTTTCGGAGAAGCGCTACCTTAGCAGCCTTTCCAAAACCATCCCTATGACAAAGAGAAGACTTATCAGTCGGTAGAACTTGTGGTCTTCCGCGTCTTTGTTGCCGCACTGCAAGAGTACTCTTAAGGAACCCTATATCAGAATAAAGGAGGAGATACCCCATTGAAGGCATCCATTGAAAGGATCTACAAAATGTGTAGGAATGATAGCGAATGCTCTCTTGAGCACACACACCTCGATAAAATCACGCCCCGGAGTTTCTTCGTTTTTGAGGGATCCTATAGCCCGCGCGACCTCTTTTTCCGTGAAGAGAGGGGCATCCGTCGTTTCGTGAACAATTCGTGAATAATTTCGAATTGCTCGCTGTTCCGGTGTTTCTTCGGATACACAATCGACATGCGTATTAAGGAGAAATTTTGCCGTATCTTGTACATTCATTGTCTTCCCGCCCTCTCGTCTAAGAGTGTTTATAACTCTTTCGACCCGAAGTTTATCCATCTGTTGCTTGTAAATATACCCTCACGTTTCCACGTTGCCATATTCCGTGATGATTTTCCTCCATCTGTCAAATTTAACCCGTCGTACCTCTTTATTATAGGCCCGCAAGGACGAATGATACTCTCGCAATAATCCGAGGCGTACCTGAAATTCATTTTCTTGTTCAAACGCGCGTCTTAACCGAGCTACCGCTTTCCTTTGTTTCGTTAACGCTAAGGTCTACCATTGGTTGGACTTCCGGTGAGCCTCTTTTCGGGACATAGATTCGGAGAATGCGGTTTGTAGGACACTTGTGAACACGTTGGCTCGTGTCTGTATTTCTGAAGCTGATCCTAAACTGCTTCTCCCTACCCTTGCCGCGGTGAGGGAGATTATGCGCTCAGCAAACAAGTCCCAATCGACACTTCTGGTATTGAACCTTCTGTTTCCAGCGTCCCGAGCACTACCCCATCGACCCGACTAAGCCTTCGGGGGATGTATCGCGATATCTATGGAATTGTGGTCTCTGGACGTTCAGCCTGTTCTGACCATCCATTGGCCAATAAGTCTACTCTTGGATTCCAACGAGAGGGTTACGTCGATGTATTAGGAGCCTCTCGTCGTCCAAATGGTTGGTGGTTGCTTTACGTTATTTAAATTTTTCATTCCGGATGCCGGATGAGGGCTTCTATTTTCGAGCCTCTTTCGTCTGTGTCCTGAGGGAGATCGCGCGTTGGCGTCGAGTGATACTATTACTCTCTCCTCCCTTAGGGCACAAGTACCGACTCCAAGTGTCTAAGGTGCTCCTCTATTTCGTCGCTGTACTGAAAGTATTGCGGGAAGACGTAGAAAGAGGATCCCGGTGCTTTCGCTTCTGCACAGACGCAGTGCGGGGTGCTAAGCTGCAAGGTTTACAACACGATGATCGGATTGGTTGCCGTGACTACCGACCAGATTCTTTCATCGCGGATGATAGCTACTATTGTTGTATTACCTAATCCTATTAACTCGTATCCCGTCCATTGTTTTTGAACATACGGCTCTTGCAAATGCAGCACATCCAAGCGCTTCTGTCTAATTAGTTCGCGAACTTCACCCGTTAACGTTCTAGAACGTTTCATATCTAACTGTAACAAACAAATTTTCGAAAACGCAGGATTTACGGAAAGAGGGGCCTTAGCCGAAATCGTTTCGTTACCACAGATAGATGCGCAGGGTTCAACGAAAGTGACCCGCAGTGCCTCGACTTGAATATCAACGCCTATCTCGTCGGTGGTTTCGGGGGATACGCGTGTAATGTCTTCTTCGAGAATTGTCGATGGAGCGTCGCCTATCTCGAGGACTGTTTCCGAAGATTCCCGAGTAATTTCTATACAGTCTTGCTCGACTATCGGTGGTAAGGGGGTCTTTTCATGCGTCCCGTATACGCTGTTATCGCGGAGTTTGAGGCTTTTTCTAGGGACTGGGTTCATACATTTCATTTCCAGTGAGTTTTGCGAGGGATGTATGCGGGCGTATGGACAAGTTCGCGATCGCGTGCTTGTCAATTCGTACCCTGAACTGTTTTCGTCCACTTTGTTGTTCGAACTGAAAGAACTCATCACAGCAGCTTCGGCGCTGTGTTTCTCTAATCTAATCGTGGCCGGTTTAACTTCTACGGCATTTGTTTGCACGGCTTTGTAGATGGCTTCGGCAAACATCTATCGCTTCTTTCCAAAACAACTGTAGCCTCTCAAAGACTGGCGCCCACCTGATGCAGCCCGGGTTGTGCGGGACAAAGATCGCAGCGGGGGGTCCCACTGTGTGTGTCCTTGGACGACGATCGCGCACTGCTCGGCGTGTTGCTGCGTACCTACGCTGCCCAACGCCGGAAGTGCATCTATTCGTCATCTTTAGAGTCGCGCCAGCTGTATTTAACGAAGCTTCGCCCGAGCTTCCCCTCACCACGATATTCGCCCATGGAAAGCCTCCACCCGGAGATCCGAGGGGAAGGATAGTTTACCACCGGAATATTTTTCCCCACGAGCAACCATCTATCTACTAACAACATTACAAAATGTTGTACAAACTGTTACTGATGCTATATCCACGTTATTATTTGTTCTTATTCGAATAGGCTGGAAGGCAAAATAAGATTTCAGCCTTTTTGAGGTCATAAACACTAATTAGTATTCAACAAAACCATCGTATCAACTACTAGGTTGGAATATAACTATAAAGACTCCAATACGGTTTGAATCCGCCCCATATAATTGATATTTTATAGCCGCTTCTGCCTTCATTAGTCGTCCTCCTTGATAGCACCACGCTTCCTAATTACTTATATCTGTCACAAAGTTCTGCCGGTAGACTTCTTGCACAATTGTCTTTTGTATACTTACCATGTAACTTGTAACTTACAATGCTCATATTATTGGGGACAGTTCTATAGCTTCCCGAACCAGATTCTTGGCACCCCTCATCCATTCCCACCTAGAGTTCACTTAAATGAATCATCATAACCCAATGGGTGCTTGAAACGGCTAAAACCACCAGAATCCACCATTATCGACGTCATCGCTTCTTCTTCCATCAAAGCCAGTTCTTCCCTCACTATTTTTATCGAGGACAACATCACAGACGTATTCCAGTCATTTCTCCTTCTATTAGCCAGTCTACCATGCTGCAAAGCCAACTTGTCATCCTGTAATGGTCTTTTTACCAAATCCTACAAAATCAGAGCGAGGACGGAAATTTAAAGAACTCTCCTCTTGACTAATCGAGCAACGCTACTGCTGTTGATGACGTTTAAAGTGGTACGAATTAATAGTTGATAAGAAGAAATTAAATAATGAGAAATGACAGTCCCTCGGTGTGAGAAACAGATGTGTAGGCAGCGTAGAAAGAAAATAAAATCCCAGCTAATTAATTATATACATTGAAGAAAATATTTCATCCGAGTTGCAAAAAATTCCTTAAAGTTTATAATTCAGCAAATTAATCGCTTTGTTGAACTGATAAATATGTAATATTTACATAAATATAAAATAGATAGTGTCAAGCGAGAAGTAACGTATGCAAGGGGAGTATAAGGCAGCCCAATAATGTGAATAGTCGAATAACGATCGAATGTTACACTTGATGTATAATGGTTTGCAGTAATTGACATCGGTGCTTGAGAAAGATCTATTGCTGATAATGCGATGCCGCGGTGTATCCTCCATGATGTGTCCATGCATCAATGGATTTTATCAGCTACAAGGCATGGACGTGTGTATAATGTTCATTTTGTTTCTCCGGCCATCAATAGGCCAGGAACGCTTTCTTACGATTAATAGTGTCGCTTGAAAATCGGAGTGATAACCGTCTAGATGTGCATGTTTTAGGATCATTGTCGTCATATGATGGTTCCGAGGCAGAATGTGCCTTCAACGGTAAGTCAGATCTGATTGCGCCAGCCTATCACCATTCAGAAGCAAACTGGCTGGATCAAAATATGGTCGTCAATTGGTCAGTGGAGCCTTAGTGCTTATCATTCCTTCCGCTAATTGCTTAATTTGTGGACTTGTGAAATTATGGTTTTGCCAAATTAATAGCTGTCAGAATGGATAGATTGTTGCGACCCACATGTCGCTAGGGTAAGTCTTGATGGAATGACGGTAGTACCAAACAATTTATCTCCTCTAAGAATTTCGTTTTCAATGATTTGAGGTGCACCCTAACTGAATCGCGAGCAATTTTACAGTTCCCATGCAATCCGCTGACCGGAATATCTACACGTCTAGCGAAATGTTTAATTGATTGGCCACCTTTTTGTATATAAAGTGTGACTGCGATCCGGTGTCCAATAATACTCGACAATTGCGCGTACGATTTCCGTTCTTAACTTGTACTACAGCTGTCTTAACTTGTACTACAGTACGTAACAATGCGCGGCCTTCGCTAGACTTGCGTTGTTAGAAGAAACGGGAACTACATGCTTAGATTCAACGTGAAGCAATATGTTATATGAAAGCTTACCTCGTCGACAAAGTCCATATTTGCATTTATTCGCGTCGTGATTCGTACAGAGGCAATTTTGACAAAGCTTTGCCTTTGACGAGTTCACGACGTTGATCTATAATTGCTTCTAGCAGCATACCACACCGGAATGCAGGATGACCTGATCCGCAAATGGCGCATACCTTTTTTACGGATGCGGAGAGTATTTCCTGATTATGTACGAGAGAATCACGATCTTTTCCTCGAAGTTGATAGCCCGATTGAGGATTACACAAAATGGAAACGTTCCCTTGCTTATTTTGAGACGAATTATTTTTGGAAACTGATGCAGCCTGACTCTGCGTTTTAACCGATTGTACTCTTGATCGCGTTTGTAGGAACGCGATTCTCCTTTTATGTACAAATTTGAAGAATTGCCACTCGGTGTGAGAGCCTTTACAGCGGGAATCATCATCCCATCTCGCATAAATATGTACGTCAAGGCGCGAAGATAGGAAATAGACAAGGAGCGTTTTGTAAAATGCTTATCCCAACGGTCTAATTGACCTGGAACTTTTTGGGCAGTATTCACGAGATGAGCTAATCCTTTATATGATCCCTTTTTCAATTTAGGCAATTCGTAAATCGCCTTTAAATGTATCTTCAAAATCAGGTGTGGCAATTTATAATACTCATCCAGCATTGACCAAGCGATAGTATAATTGGAGGAGGTAACGCCTATAGATGCGATCACTAACGCGGGTTTACTTTTTAAACATTATATCAGATAATTTAATTTATTAGAGTCGTCTATTGATTTTCATGTATGGCAGATTTGAACTTGTTTGCGAAAGCTGGCCACTCCGCGTGCTCCCCGCTGAAGGTAGGCAGTGAGATTTGTGGCATATATGCAGTTCGATTATCTTTCGCATAAGTAGATGGTAATTGAGTAGAAGATTCTGTTTCTGATGGAACAAGTGTTGCCGAACGTGGTACTGCTTCGTCCGCAAGTTTAGTCGCAATAAGTACTGCGTCGTGATAATTATAGCCGATATCAAATTTCTCTTCTAAATACAATTCTGCATATGGGGATTAAGCGTAATAGTTTCTTTTGATCTTCAGAGTAATTATCGAAGACCTCTTTCAGGCTTTCGATTTTCATTTTCAATTGGTCCGAATCTTTATTTGCCTGATAGTCTTTCGTCTCGGATGGACGAAAACACAAAAAAATGGAATTTAAACGAGAGCTGTTAATATGGTCAAGGACTAAACATTCTACTCCAACCTTGCTGACGCTTTTCGTTTTGGTATAAAGACTCGGGATTGAGAGTAAATAAATGTCTACTTCTGGAAGAATGGCTGCTGCGTGGAAACCGTTCGTTCCTTCGATGTATACTATAGCCACTATATCGTTTCTAACTATCCGTTGCTGCCAAGATTTCCAAAGGCAATAAAGATTATTAGCGTATTGATTGATATATAAGTTCGCGTTTCCTATACCCTGGACTGAAATCCACGCCTCTATATAGATTTAACTCATAGATCCGCTAATTCCTTAGATGTACGGAAGGGGAGATCGATGGTCGATAATAGGAATGAGAAATGACAACACAATTCAACAATAACTATTTAATAAAGCACTAAAAATATACTAAATTTACAGTTCACAGAGAACACTTGGATTAAACTTTGAATTAAATTTCGACGCGCTGCTCGTGTTTCGCATTTAGTTTATTGTTTTAACGCGTGTCTAATTTGAATCTTCATCGAAATATACAATAGAAATATTTATATTCTCTTCGCGATTACTTCTCTTTCTCGTTTAACAAAAATCCTCCCTTGAAATGCGTAACTACCTATGAATCGTACAGTATAATAAAGTACGCAGTAAAACCTATCTATCTTTTCAAAAAGGAACAATGTTAATTTATTTATTAACTTAGACAATTCTTATGCGTGAGACTAAGAGCATGCGGCTGAACGAGTTGAGCGATGGACGAAGACTGGTTGCCGCGTTGCTGCTCTCCAACTCGGACGAGTCCCAGTTTGTGTTGCTGCTCATGCGCGCCGCTTAAACTTGTCGCCTTTGCGTGAGTGCAGTAACCGTGGAGAAAGGTGGCATGATGCAGTATGAGCGTTACTCCGTTAACTAATCTGATAATTACAGCTGGTCGACCCTATTCATTGGATGTAGTTCTCAGAATTCTGAGCCTCTCGAATGCGATTATCACCGGATGCAGTTCTAGGATTTCTAAGCCTTCCCGGTGCGGTTATCAACGGATGTAGGCTATCTATTCACGATAATAATGTCTCGAACTTGTCGATTTGTCTTTGTTATTTTATATCTGGAAATCACAATGTTATATCTTTGTTAACTAAATTATTATAATAATTTGTGCCATTGTAAATATATGTGAAAGTATTATGTAATATGCGTCTTATCATTCACGTAATATAAATTTCATAGCATTACTCATCTATTATTTCCTTCTAAATTTGTTTGTCATATGTATGTAAACATAAGTATATTGTTAGACATTTAATAATACATGTTTTAAATCTTGTCCATTTACTTTTATCCTATTTATTTATTAACTCTATTCTAACATATGTTCTTTCACTTGTTAATTAAACGGACCCTTATTTAACAATAATGTTTTATTTTAATACTAACAATTCATCATCAATATTATTAAAATTTCTTGGATATGATTATTGGCTATAGAGTTACCAACAACAGATTTACCAACAGTAGGGTTACCGATGGTAGATTGACCAACATTAAAATTACCGACAGTAGGATTACCGAATGTAGAATTAGTATTCTGTTACCTACATTCAATTCCTTTTAAGATACTTTAAGGATCTCACGTTGTCATTCGGCGGCATGTTGCAAATGTTAACTTACTTTCTGGGACAGTAATCTAAGTCGGCGTTGAAGCCTTATTTCCAAGTATTTATGAGTACTAGAATCCAGAATTGGAAGGTCCAGCGAAGGTGTCCTCCTTCTGGATGGCTGCACAGAAATCAGGCGTTACTTTGAAAAATATACTTTCTTTCCTTCAACTAATTCGACACTCAATGTTTCGTTATAATTTTTTGTTTCGTAATGGAACTCTCTTAATAGATTACGTAATTGATATTTTCTACCACCGCGATGTACTTTTGGCATAAGGTAGGTAGATGTTTGGAAAGAAAGGTTGGTTGATGGTAGAAGGAAGGAGAGAATGAAAGGTTGTCCGTGCGCGGCGTCCTCGCCGAAACGACAATTTCCTTAGGGCAAGTGCTCGTGCGATTTATCTTCACCGAGCAATAAGGATGGAAGAATGAATGGATATGAATGTTCAGGTACAAATTAACAATAACAAATTTATTTAAATATTAAATGTTTCACCAAACTACACTGATTACAAACACTTTTGAATTTTAATGTAATGTACCGCGAGCGCGTTTATTTTATTATTTAAACTTTAGGTTTATAATCCACTGAGTTAATCGAAGGATTTCTATTCGCTTAATTAACAAAGGTAGAAATGCTGAAATATAGCGTTATAGTGTTACGCCTCACAAGCCACGTTCTCTAATAAAGCTAACTTCTAAAATAATAAAGCTATTCCGACTTTTGCGAGTAATTAGTGCCCTTCTCGGCCTTTACCTGCCTGGGCAGTTCAATTGCCTTGGGTTTGGCACCGAATCGAGTGATGAAACGATGTTGCAGATGCTCCTGGGAGAGCAATCCTAGTTGCTTTTGAAGCCTTATTTCAGGTATTTGGGTCCTTGGATCCGATATTTGAAGGTCCAGTAGGTGAATCCACCTTCTGGAGTGCTGCATTGGGGTCAGGTAGTGATGATGGAAAATTTTCTTGCACTTCTTCAATTAGTTCAACACCCAATGCTTCGTTATTATTTTCTTTTTCGTGGTAAAATTCTTTTAACAGTCGGCGTAATTGATGTTTCCTATCACCGCGACGTACCTTTGGCATGATGTAGATAAGTCTAAGGATAGGGTGGTCGTTTGAAGATAGGAGAGAAGAGAGAATAAAGTGTCGTCCGTGCAAAGCGTCCTCACCGAAAACGACAATTCCGTAGGAGGGATGCCGGTGTGGTGTACCTAACCGAGCAATAAGGATGAACGAATGAATGGTTATAAAAAAAATCACGCTCTGATTAACAATAATAATTTTAATTATGTATTGAATGCACCACCAATGTACACTGATTAACAATTTTGAATATTATGTTCCACATGCGAGCGCGTTTATTTTTTATTTAAATATGAATTATAATTTTACTGAGTTTAATTATAGAATTCCAATTTATTCAATCTACAAAGATAGATATGCCGTAGTGCAGTACTACTTGTTAATAAAAATTCTTCTTTTGGGAGATAGCTCCTTGAGGCTCAAAACTAGGAGCTTGCGACTTATCAATTAGAGCTGCGAACGATGACGGACGACACGCTATATTTCTTTCAGGGCGAGTCCGGTCGACGTTACTGCGCATGCGCGCCGCTCTTGCTTGCCTCCTAAGTATGGTGGTAGTCTGGCGCGCCGTTCGCGCTTGCCGCCTAAATGCGGCGGTGGTGGGGGGAAACAATCTGAGCGTTCCTTTGTAACCTCTTCCAAGTATTGCGCTTGTTCGGTGCTTATCACCGGATGCAGTTATGGGAATTTTTAGCCCCTGGAATGTTGTTATCGCCAGGTGTGGTTCCAAGAATGATGTTGATATTGTCGTTCTTAATACTTGGATCGCAGGATGTTAGAATTCGTATCACCGGACATCGTTTTGCCATTAGTGATAAGAGTGTCTCGCATGTATTTATTACTTTTATGCTCTTCGAAGATATAAAGATATTTCTTTAGTTATTAAGGTTGTTATACTAACACATATTACGCAGTGAATATATAAAGATCGGTGAATATTAATAAATTCATTTGTGTTATTGTTCATTATTTAAACATCCATAGGCTTTTATGTACTGCAAATACATTTATTTTGCTAATATAATATTTCTATTTGTCAACTGTATAGTATTATTATTGTTACTTTTTTATTCGTATATTGTAGTATAAATAATAAAAGAGATGCTTGTAGTAATAGTTACTTGTAATATATTTTAAAAGTGTTTTAACTAATGTTACTAGTAGTAAAGTTACCGATAGTAGTTATTACAGACAGTAGATTTTACCTACACTAGATATTACCAACAGTAGTAGAATTACCGACAATAGTATTATCGAATGTAGAATTTCCGACTTTAGTAGAATTATTCACTGTAGTAAAATTATCAACAGTACTTTTGTCAGTCGGCGATGTGATAATTTATTGGGAAATATATTTTGTGTACATTTAATAATTTTTTGACCTACGAGTAAATGAACTTATCAGAACGCGTGTCTTAACCTTTTGTATGCTAAATCGAAATAAATGAAATTTGAAAGGTCGATCCCCGTGTCTTCCTTAAGTCTAGCAAATGTTTTAATTTAATTTATTTTACAGTTTTCATACACTATTTTAAATTTTCACAAGTCACATTTCGTGGAATGTAACACTGGATTTGGAAAATCCCGGTATAAATCTTCTGTAATCCCGCGAGTCCTAAGAATTGTCTAGCATGCTTTGTCATTTTCGGACGCGGGAATGTATTGACCGCTAGTAGTTTTTTGGGGCCCGGTTTCACCCCGTTCTTGCCAGTGATGTGACCCAGATAGACTACTTTCCATTCCAAGAATACACATTTGTCAAGTTGTAGCTTCAGATTTGCTTGCCTCAGTCTTCCTATTAATTTATTAAACACTACTTCGTGTTCGTAGAATGACCTGACATATAGCACATTGTCATCCAGGTAAATGAACATCTCTTCGCCTTGAAATCCCGTTAAGACGAGATCTGTAAGCCGTTGAAAGGTTGCTGGGGCGTCCTTCAGACCGAATGGCATCCTAGTAAACTCGAAATGCCCGTGCGGTGTTGAGAATGCAGTCCTGTGACTGTCGTTGGGGTGCATTTCAGATGGTGAAAGCCCGACTTCATATCAAATGTTGAAAAAAATTTTGCAGAACCCAGCTGGTCGAGTATTTTGTTGTTGTGGACTGGATATGCGTCCCCGACGGTATTTTCATTCAAACCCATGTAATCAGTGATCAGCCTCCGTTTAGGATTTCCATGTGAATCGGCCTTTTTGGGCACCACCCAGATAGGAGGGTTGTAAGTGAAGAGAGATAGTCGAATGATCTCACTCTCGAGAAATTCCTGGGCCTGCTTTTACTGATTTCTTCCCTATGTACAGGTGGGAACTTATACTGCTTCACGCGTATGGACATTACATTAACAGTGATGCTCCTGTGAAACAGCACTCCTGTGCTGCCCAGCTATTCCCGTTGCATCCCCAGGAGATGAAAGCAGTCTGCGCTGGAGGACAAGAATTTCATGACGAATTTCCTCTCTTCATAATTCAGGAGATCTAACCGTAGTAGCGATTCTACTTCGTTCGCTCTGTTCTTCTCGTCTCTGCATTCTTGACCACCTCAACAGTGATTTTATTGATTGCTCCTGATTGCTCTTACATATGCCGTTGCTTTTCCCTTGAATTTCCTTGTGCATTCTGTATTATGTCTTCCTGGTCTTCACATGTTTTACAAGCTTGTAGTTCTAGGGTAGGCAAAACAATCTTCTGATCTTCCTCAGTAGTGTTTATTACCCTAAAATATGCCCAACCTTGATGATTCCTTACTATGGATTCTCCCATATATAGACCCGGTAGGCTTTTTATTTTCGGAATGTAACCCTCGGTAACTTCGGAGTTCCTAACATGACAATGAAATACTGCATTCGTCCTTGCCGGCACGCGCACTAACCGTCTATCTGTGAATGGCGTTTCTTTGTCCGTGACATTTATGCATTGTTGCATGAAGCTCACATCAGCACCGACTGATTTTAAGAACTCGATTCTCATGATACCGTCCTGTTCGATCAGAATGGTTTATGCCACCACATAAAATCAAACTAATTTTTCAAAGAGGTAACCAACGAACCCTCTGTTCGAATATAGTCGTCCTTAATGCCGCACACTTTAATTACATCTTCATTATTGATTGTTACGTTTGACTTGAGAGCACTTTCTTGAATGATGTTGACTTCCGCGCCGGTTTTACCATAAACTTGATATTCTTTCCGAGGTTTTCGATGTCCACGCATATCGTAGGTGCCTTCGCCGTTGGCCTATAATTTACAATTACGGTTTGGTTAGCTGAGTCGCCTGTATAATCGTTCGTCTGTGAGCATTTTCTATGGTGTCCCCGCCCCAGTCGGATTTCGACGAGCCGTTTGTTGGGTTTCCCTGATTACTAGTAGCTTCTCTCTTTATTATTTACCCTTTGAGACGGGTTCAGGTGATCGTCGCCTCGACTTTTCGGCCTCCGATAATCTGTTGAATTACGACTGCTCTTTATCCTGTTTTCCGGATTCCGACGTCGCGAATTATATGTTGACTGTTTATCCCCCCTCCTATGTTCACTATCATATTTCAATTCCAGGCATTCTAAAAAATATGTCCTACCTTTTTGCAATAGTAACAAATCCGTTGTTCGCGAGGACTAAATGGCCTATTGTTCATCGTTAGATTCTTTACTTTGTCCTTAGATCGAAGAGAGGGAGTTCTCGCAGTGACTTCTGCAAATATCGGTGGTCCTCTTTTTGTTTTGGCAGTCTTTTGATATGTGGCCGGTTCCTTTACAGTTAATATAAATGATCTTTTTGCTTGTGATCACGTGTATTTTGGTGATCCCCTCTTGCCGCTACGAGCGCAGTTTCTCTCTGAAATCCTACTTATTTTCAAAAGGATATTTATTAGCCCCGGTCGTCAGATCATAATACCTTTCATGTTTCATACGTAATTCATATTCTTCTAGCAATCCATTCTCCAACGCGTCGAGCACCTCGCTCTCAATGCGTCTTCGCGTGTAATCTGACAATTCTCCCGATTGTTTGCTCTCCGCCTCGATAATAGCTTGTCTTGGTTCCTTGATATGTTTGGTATAATCTAATATTCTCTCGTTAGCTTTCATAAATATGTTGGCTAATTGCCCCTTGTAATGACTCGTAGACTTTGCAGGCTGGAAGGCTGCTTTTAATAAGCTTACCAATTGCTCTACCGTATGTAATTCCTGGTCTTCTGTGACCGAAAATGCTTGTCCGTCCACTTTGGCTCGAATATTACGAATTGTCTCCGTGATTTCCCTTAATTTTAAATTCAGCATTCCTGAAGGTTATTGCTTAATATGTCAAGCCCTGGGTAATATTCTCTCATTGTCCTGATTGTAGTCTTCTTTATTTGAGCCCCTAGCGATCGCACTGGCGACGGCGCATCGAATCAGACTATTTCGCGAAAAGTACCGTTTTCCCGCTTGATTATTTCCCAAAGACACGTTCATCATCGATTCCTGACGTTTAAGTTCCTTTGTACGAATTTCATTTTCGCGGTATTGTAACATTATTTATTCTCTTTCTAATTCTAGTTCTTGTTTGTTGAGTTCCGTATGTCGAACAATAATTTTTGTGTTCTGTATTCCTATCTCTTTTTCGCGTTTTTCTACTGCACTTATACGCTCCCGAACTTCTGCATCTTGATTTTTCGATTCAGTTTCTTTTATTTTCTTTCCAAACATTTCAATCTTTGTGCTAAAGTGGTATTTTCTTCCAAACAGATGTCTAATCGAGCCTCGCGCACATCTAGTTTTTCCTCGTATAGCCTAAGCTCTTTCTCAGTGAGAAGAGCCTTTGCAGCGGTAGAGGATTTCAGCGTGTTAGTCATTCTTGTGTAATTAAATTAAAATGTACATAATAAAAACAATAAAATGTGCCGAAATGGTCATTGGAATAAAAATTATTTTAGGAGGCTTTTGTATCCCACTGCAGGCACACAAAAAGTCAGATTATCAGAATAAAGTGTCATGTTAAACGGATTGATAATTTTTAATTATATTCCTTTTTGTATTACGACTGTTGGCGGATATACAGATATCATAAAAACAGAAAAAGGTGAAATGTCCTCCGATTCCACCGAAATCGGAACCTATCGATGGAAAATAAAGAAAATAAAATGTGTAAATATAACGTGTTTACATATATTAAAAATAAAGAGCTTTGAATAATTGGTTTAAAATATCAGAAAATCAGGCGATTTTGGAGACAGATACGTAAGAATCGAAAAATCTTCGATGGAACATGTGCCTAAGTTCGGAAAATACCACCAAAAGATTCATGATACTGCATTATATAAGAGCTAAGTCCCGTTTTAATCGGAATCGTGATTTTTAATAAAATTTCGTTACCTTATACGACTTTCCGTAGGTATATGGTTATTGGTAGAATATGAAAAGTTGAAATCTCTTCAAATTCCTTCGAAATCGGATTCTATTGGCGTGGAGTAAAGAAAATACCAAGAGCATAACTTATTTGCGTAAATAAAATACGTATGGAGGAGAAACGAAAAATGATCTTAAAGTATTAGAGAAACTTGTGATTCTCGACATAGATAGATAAGAATTTAAATATCTTCGACGGAGTCATAGTCTGGAAAATGTTACCACACGATTTAGAAGGCATCATTACACAAGAATAATCTCCCGTTTTGTAAGGCGTCGTGTCTTGTAATAATATATTTTTACGAATTATAACAAGTCGCGCGTATATGATCAACGTCATAAAATGAAGAGTTGAAATCTCATCTGTTTCTTCCGAAATGGATTCAATCGTCGCAGTATAATGAAGATAAGAAGAATATAATTTCGTGATAATTCTGTATATTAGATTCCAATTATTCTTCGGCACAGATTATATATTAAAAAATTCGTTAAATGATTATTAAAATAATTCTCTGACTTTATATCTTACACAGCATATCGTTGAAGCGTGAGATAGAATTCGAACAAAATTTTATCTAACATTAACTCAGAATCATTCTTTCTATTGACTTCTATGCATTTCTACCTCGGCAAACACATCTTCTACACCATGCATGCACATATAAATTATTTTACATATATGTACATATATATATAATATAAATGTTTATATAGTTTACATCAATTTAATGGAAGACAACTAAATTACATAGAGTTTATTATATACTCAATTTTTATATCAATAAATTTAGATACATTTCCCATGATATTTTTCTAAAATATATTATTAATATTTTAGTTTATTTCATTAAAAAAATTAAATTTATTGCATTTTTTATTCATTTCATTAATATCAAACATAATTCAATTTGAATTTGTGATATAGAATTGTTCTCGATGAGGATTCTCGTTTTTCACCAGGTTCGACATCCTCCTTTACTTTGCCTTTTACGTAAGACCTTTCAAAACGACCCAGAATACACAGTTCAGTACTTCTTCATGAAAATATTGATTGGGTTTATAATCTGTCATTTTATTGAAACGCACTTATTACTTCATTAACTATAAAAAAATTCACCGAATTTCATTTTTGATTAGAATTGTAAACAATAAAATATGACACATAATGACAATTAATTAAATTAATTAGGACAAGTAATTAAAGAAGACGACGTCATTTATATTAATACTGATATTTCAATATATGTATTTATGCATTCGTTAAATGTTTAAAATTATTGAACCAAAAAATCACAGTCCTTATCTCATATTCATATTATTTACAAAAATTAGTACGTGTAATGTATAACTATAATAAATACAATATCTTTATGTATCATTCAGAACAATAATATTTATTTAATATTTAAAATACTCACATTTAATAATATTGGTATATAATTTTCATTATTGAATACATAAATAAATTATATTATATTTCAATATATACTCAATTTGGCTTAAATAATAAATAAAGATCAAGTCACTAATGAAAAATAAATAAAAAATAAATAAAATACAGAATAACATTAATATGGTTATAATACAAAAAAATTACTACTCACCGATGCAATAGGACAACGTACTATATCGCAAACAAGAATGTGTTACTCTGAAAGAAGGACACAAAGGTGATCCTATAAACACAATCGACCAGTAATTCCATGTTTTCTTGCTACATCTATTTAGAGCTCAACACTCATAGCAACTCTTCCATATACATATCCCTTAGACTACTTCGCTCCTTTTTCTGCTTTTCTTAAAGCCTGTTCAATTAAAATCATTTCTTAAAGGTATGTGTTCACGTCAACTATATATGAATAAAATATAAATTACAGACAAGCGGGGAATGCTGTCCCTCACCATGATACCTCAATCATATCGGTTAATAGGCTTTTGTTGGTAATTTTTCTCTCATGCGTACATAACTATTGGTTTTGTGTAAGTCAAAGTAGTGTTAGTAAACTCTGAACCCACACGTTATCAGTGTCTCATATGTATACATTTCTCTAATCATAGAGTGCGTCTCGCAGTGATCGGTGCTTCATATGAGTTTCGTAAGCATTTGTTTTATGATAAATATAAAGAAAATAAGAAATATAATTGACAATAAAAGAATTAGTATATAAATCTGCGAAAAATATACGAATTTGTCTAATATATTTTTAAAAATAATCAGTTAGAAATTATATTATTTTAATAAATACTAAAACATAAATTCATTTCCATATAAAATATGAAAGGAACACCCAGGACTCTTTTTCTTATATAATTGCATCTGGAGGCCTAGATCAATATATAGAATTTCAAATGTTACTACTACTAATAATAATATATAAGAAGTACTAATATTGTTCATAGTGATGATGGTTATGATAGTGATGATGATGATGATGATGATGATGATGATGATGATGATGATGATGATAACGATGATAACAAAGATAATGATAATGATTATGATGATGATAATGATGATAATGATGAAATGATAATGATACTGATAATAATGATAATGATTATAACAATAATAATAATAACAAGAATAATACTAATGATAACAAGAAAAACTATAATAACAATAACAATTACAATAACAATAATTCTAATAATAGTGATAAAAATTATGAAAATAACAAAAATAATAATAAAGATAATAACAATAATAAACACAATAATCATAATAATAATAATTTTTTTTGATGGTATGAGAATGCCAATCTGTACGCACTAACCCAGGGACCACGCCCACCAGAGGAACACTTCACTCTTTGGGTCCTCCTCCCTGATGTGTCGCGCTCATCGTTGGAATAGGCACTACCGACTAATCACATATCCATCCTGGTAATATAGTGAAACCAACCCGGCACCGCCATGTGGCATTACTTCGGGATGGCGCCACTGCATGAGGTCCCTTTACGGGACTCTCTCTTCGGTTCTACTGGGCAGGAGCCTGGAGCAACATCGGGGGCAGTTCTATGGGCCGCCCATTTTCTTCTTTTTTCTGCGCAAGATGGCCCTGACGTACGAGGCCACCTTGTCCGCTCCTCTTGACCTCGGAGTATTTTCTCGACAACCATGTCTGGCGAGAATTTTCCGAGGTCTTGCTCCAAAGTGAGTTGTTCGATGCTTCACCGGGCACATTTGAAGAATTTGTGGAGGGCGTCGTCGACGGTCGAGTCGCCATAGGGGTAGTTGCCGGGTGCGACCTTCCTCATTTTTGCGAGGTAGGAGCAGAACAGACTTCCATGTCAAAAATTGGGTGAGGTAGAGTTCGACCTCCTCCGCCTCGCGGTTTAGCCAGCTGTCTAGTCGACTGATGAGCCGGGCCGTCCATCTGTCCCTATGCTCCTGTTCCCATCTGATTTGCCAGGTCTCGATGCTGGTAGACCTATGGAGCCTTGATGCCTCCTCCTACCCAGAATGGGCCTTTGCTGGTGGACGAAATGTCTCTCCTGGGCTGATAGATCGATCGGGATTACCCCCGCAACCACTAGCACCGCGTGCTCAAAGACTGTGTGGTAGGAGCACGCGATTCGGAGTGCGTCCCTCCTCTGTACCGCGGCTATGCGCTTACGGAATTTCTCATGTCGCAGCGTCTCGGCCCAAACTTCCGCGCCGTACAGAATCACTGCTACGGCTGAGCGTATCAGCAGTCCACTCATGCACGGTTGGAGCCCGTTGACGCGTGCCATGAGTTTTCCAAGCGAGGCTACTACTTTTGCCGGCTTGTCGGCTATCCTAATTATGTGCTCTCCAAAATTGAGCTTGTGGTCGAGCATTAAACCTAAGTATTTGATAGCCGACTTAGTCTGGACCGCCGAGTCTCCTACAATGAAGCTGCGCAAGGTGTTCACGATCAATGCTTTCCGAGCTGCTAGAGATAGCCCGTGGTTTTCCATCCAGGAAATGACTCTGCGCATGACCTGGTTAGGCAGCAGCTGTGCCCCCACCGTGAATAATATTAATAATATTAATAATAATTATAATAATAATGATGATGATATTGATGATGATAATGATGATAATGATGATAATGATGATAATAATGTTTGTGATGGTAGTGTTGGTGGTAATGGTGGTGTTGTTTATGATGATGATGATGATGATGATGATGATGATTTTGTCTTTTCTGCATTTATTTTCAATCTATTCATATTTATTCATTCCTCTGGTACATTAAACGTCTTATTCATTTTCATATCTAAGTTCATGCTAGCTTCTTCAGGAACATGAATTAGTTCAGACATTTTAATTTTACATCCTACTGAGTATATTCTGATTACATCACTTATGCATATAGTAAGTAGTAATTGTCCCAATAGAGTATCCTTGTGACTCTCCATGCTCAGCGTTAATTAAGTGTGACCATCTATTCATTCAAAAGTAATTGTTGCGTTCTATTATGTAAATATGATATCAACCATTTTAAAACATTCTGTCTAATTCTATATTGATGCAGTTCTGAACTTAGTCTTAATCTCTATACTGTTTCAAAACCTCGTTTAAGATCCATGAAAATTACTCCAGCCATTTTTCCATCGCTAATTGCTAACTTCCATTCGTCAACGGCAATTTAATTTGCACTTTCACTCGAGAACTCCTTTCTAAAGCCAGATTGATTTTTCTTCATATCATTAATTTGCAAATACCCTTCTAGTTGCTTCTTCACCGATTATTCCAGCACTTCTAGCACATGGATCAAATTTTAATTGTGAAATAAAAGAATTATAATGCTCTAAGTATGCAGTATTTTGAAGAAATGTTCTGAGAAACTGTAACGTAAAATATGTTATTTCATTGGCAAAAAGCAAATTATACCTTTCTACCCTTTTCAATATTTTTTCTAATGTTATTTTTTAAACTTGGCGGTTGTATATTGTACCTATTAACCATTATCCATTCTTTCCATATTATATATAGAAATATACTGTAATATATGTATACCTGTATCAATGTATATATATATACACCCTTATAATTAAATTAAATTAAATATGTACTAATCAATACAATTTGCAGCGGGTATGTCCACCATACGGAATGTATATATATATATCTAGCCGAGTGAAGCTTAGTTCTGATGGTATATATTATTGAGTTAACTGTACACTCCAAATAATAATAATTACAAAGAGAAAACCTTGTGAAATCGAAAATAGCAAAAAATGGTAGAGATATAGCGTTCTCCATTTAGGAAATTTACATCTAGTAGTATTGTCAGTTCTTCGACCTGTTAACTTTAAAAAGAGTTGTGAGAAGTTTCTTTTTTAAATTAGTATTCATGCATGTATTAGATTAATTAGATATTTACATAAATCGAATTAAAATCTTTGCGATTTTGAATACTGTTACGTTACTATTAAAATTAGATATATGTTGAAAATCAATTAGAAAAAAATATAACCTCTAATTGGTATATTTTATCAATATTGAAAATCATTTTTTGCAAATGCTATTATTCATGTAAATATTAGAACTGAGAGTTAGTTTCACTTTTATGTTATAATTATTCTAGAAGATATAGAGACGACAATACGGAGGAGATAAATATGGCGCAGTTAATGAAGGTTCTTCTAATGAAGGTAAAGGAAGAAATTATATCAAACATAGATATAAAACTAGAGACAACCCATGTTATCTTAGATTTTAATACGAACCGTATTATAAGAGACATCAGTAAGTATAAACTTTCTTATTATAGGAATATTTTAGTATATTTTCATTCTGATTATATACTTATAGCAATTTGTGTCATGCGTTTGTCTATTGTAGCTTAAAAACCCACCACTTTCTTTAGATCAACTTTATTCTCTTTCTTTCCCAATATTTCCGCTCTTCTTTTCTTTCCATGGACAAACGCACCTCGCAAAGTCCATGATCTTCACGAATTTGTCATATATTTATACAACATACGACCCGGAAGATTCTGGAACTTTCCGTCATTCTGCTTATTTGTGGCCGGTATATCTCATAAATAAATACAGACACACAACTAGTTAGTTCTGTAATCTTTTAACATGCACACATACACATTTAGAGCATGTAGAAAATGTTTGCATTTATTTTGGTTAATAATCGCCGTTTAATCTTCTACGTTCGTCATTTACAGTGATACATGTTATTATTCGAAACCGCGAAAAGCGATTAGATTAAGCACGTCTAATCTCTCTCTCTCTCTCTCTTTCTATCGTTATACGTATACGTTTTCATTTTCTAATAATAATGAACACAACAATAATATTAATAATAATTTAATAATAATTCTATTATAAGGACATCCCGTGAAATCATTCTTATAAATAAAGAGAAAGATTTTACATGAGTTTAAAAGTACTTTAGAATCTAAAGTAAAGAAGAAAACATACTTCTTGTATTTCTTTACTTTTTGTCTTCAATTTTGATGATTCTAGTTGGCGATTCATTGTTTTGCGTTCACACGTATAATTTTCATTTATTATTAGTAAAAGCTTGTACGAAAATTCATTCAAAATATTAGTATACGCGAAAAGCATGCATCTTTTCAATAAAGCATTTTTGGATATAAGTTTACCTAAACCTTCTACATATTTAAACCTCAGTAATAAACAGTATAAGTTCGGTCTCATGCTTTTGAGACATCCTATATATTTGTCGATTGTATATCTCCAATGTATCAATATCGAATGGTATACACAAATGCATATATGTAATCGGTTATACTCAGAATTTAGGAAACGTCCATATTCTAATTTTTCTCTAGGTTATTCCATAAAAATACCAAATTCGTCATAACATTTTTGTCCAATGTGTCGAATATCAATGATTTGTTGACATTTTTCAAGGTCTTCTTGTCATTATAAAAAGGAGAAAAAAAATAAAAATTCAGGAGAAAAATATAAAAAAAATAAAAAAAGAGCGATACGGAAAATGCTATTCGATATTATCACATTCATTTTGTTAAATAAATGTACAAATATATTTGATTAAATATATAAATTACAGAGCATTACGGAGAAATTATTGCGATACTTTAAACAAGATTTTGAAATGGGAGTTCTTAATAATGAATTTTTAATCCCTACCAAGTTTATTACGGTGCACAACGTTGATATGCGACGGATGCAATTATTTATTGATAGTAAAGAATATTAATATTTTTATTCTTTTATTTTCTCTTTCTCTCACATTTCATTGATTCTTACGTTCTTCACGCTACATTTACTACTAAGAAAGAAACTTTCATTCTTTCCCGAAACTTGAAGTAAGAAATGAATATTCTTATTTTTTTCTTCATGTGCTTGAATCTTTATTCGCGTCAATAAAAATGAGGGATAATCCTCGAAACAATTGAATTCATCTTTGGCTTCAATTTACCTTTAAAACTCACGTGCTATGTGAGTGTTTATGGCAAATGAGAAAAAATTACTGTCCTTCTTTTTTGATGTCAGAATTTTTTTCTACAACTGATCCGTCCAACAATATTTTCTTGTATTCACCAATACTTGATAATATTTTAACGTCGGTGTAACTAACTCCTTAGCCAAGTGCTCTGGCGAAATCGTTTTCGGCACCGAACGAAATGACATTGACAGATGGTAGCGATGGGGCACCTATCTGATCCAACGACGCAATCCAGTCGCAACAAAAAATTGTCAGTAATGCAGTACTGGAATAAAGATAAATTCTGTCTTATGACTGTATAGTCATATTTTTGCAGAAATAATGACTAGAGGTCGTTACTTTAAATTGTTAGGGATGCTACGTTTCACCCATGATATCGAACCTATTAATGATCATTTATGAAAAGTACGGAATATCATTGATATTTTAAAAGACCACACAGGTTTATTGTTATGTTACGATATGATACGAAAAATCTGTATGTTTTTCCTTATATATCAATGACATTCTGAAGGAAACGAAAAATCAATCATTTCAACCTTACCAATGGCTGTGTATAGACAAACGTTTACTATTGTATAAAAGGCGGCTGATGTCCTTCAAACAATACATTCCTTTAAAAAGAGGCTGATTTGGCATGAAATTCTTTATTCTCAATAAATATCAGACAAAATGTATACAAGTCATAATTGTTTATGCAGAATCATGTATCGTAATAGATAGCGAAAATAAGCCTAATGGAAAAACGAGAACAATGCTTAACTTATGATATAATATTTTTGAAAGAGCCATATCCTTAATGTAGATAACTGTTATTCGAGTTCAAGTTTATTTACTACCAGAGGTGGACGGAAGGCCAAAAATGAAAACATTGGGACTATAGGAATATTTCCAAGACGGACAGTCGAATTGGTTTAAAAGCCACTCGCATAATTTTTCTGCGTCTAGTCGGAATATTACCAAGTCGACGGCCGCAATCTTTCGAGAGGCATTTCCATACTTTTCTACGATTTGACTAGATATTTCCAAGTCTAAAAGTCGCATTGCTTCACAAGTCAATAGCATAACTTTCCCCCGACTAGACGGAATATTTCGAATTCCGACAGTCAGATCGTTTTTCATGTCACACGCAAAACTTTCCTTGGGTGGATGTAAAATATCCATGTCTGACAGTCGCATTGGTTCACATGTCACTCGCATAACTATCCCGCGACTAGGCGGAATATTTCTAAGTACGACAGTCGCATTGGTTTAAGAGGCACTCACATAATTTTCCCTCGTCAAATCGGAATATTTCTAAATCCGACAGTCGCATTGACAACAGAGACACGCGCATAAATTTCAGTCTACTTATCATAATATTTCCAAGACCGAGAGTAGTATTATTTCACATGGCACGCGCATACCTTTCCCTCATCTATGCGGAATATTCTCATGTCTGACCGCCGCAATGATTGATAAGTTACTCTGATCCTTTCCATTGAGTGGACGGAAAATTTCCGATAACGTTAGGCGAATTATTTCGAGATGCATTATCAAAACTTTACCTAGATGAGTCGTTATATTTCTATGTTCGAAAGTGGCATTAAGTTGAGAGGAACTCTCGTAAGTTTCCCCGACAAGATGGAATGTTTCCAACACCAACAGCCGAATTGGTACGAAAGGCACTCGCAAAACATTCTCTCACGTAGTCTAAATATTTCCAAGTCCGACAATCGTATAGGTTTGACAGGCACTCGCATAAGTTTCCCTCATCTGATCAGAACATCTCTAGAATAGACAGTCGCATTGAATCGAGAATCATTCGCAAACTTTTCCTCGAATAGCCTGAACATTTCCAATACCGACAGGCGTATTGGATCGAGATAACTTTCGCATAACTTTCTTTCGACTTGACGTGTTATATCCATTACCGACCGTCAAGTTGGTTCTAGTGGCACTCTCATTTCTTTTCTTCGACTGATCATAATATCTCGTGATACGATAGCCGCATTTTTTTCGAGATCCACTAAACTGACTTTCTCTCGTCTAGTCGAAATATTTCTATGTCCGACAGTCGCACTGATAAGAAAGGCACTCGCATAATTTTCCCTCGACTCGCCGGTATATTACCAAGTCCATCAATGGCATTTGAACGAGTGTCATTCACATAACTTTCACTCGACTAGCTGGAATTTTTCCAGGACCAATAGTCGCATTGATTCACAAGGCACTCTCTCAACTTTCCCTCGTCTAGTCCGAATATTTTTAGGTCCGGCAGTCGCATTGGTTCAAATGTCTCTTGCATAATTTTCCCTCGACTAGTGACAATAATTCCATGTATGACAGTCTAATTGTTTCGAGAGGTACACTCACAACTTTCCCTCGACTAGTCGCTCAGTTTCTAATTCCGATTTTTGCATTGTATCTTGAGACAACCGCACATCTGCTCTTCGACTAGTCGTATTATTGTCAAGTTTGACACTCGCATTGGTTTTTTCAATTACTCGCATAACCTTCCCTCGACTAGTCGGTATATTGCAGCGTCCGACCGTCGACATTGTTCGAGATGAACTCTCATAACTTTACCTCGTCTAGACTGAATATTTCTAGGGCCCACAGTCGCATTGGTTCGAGAGGCACACGAATAACTTTCCCTCTACTAGTCGGAATATTTCCTATGACGACGGTCGCATTGGTTCGAAAATAACTTTCTTAATTTTCCCTCGTTTAGTCGAATTATTTCTATATCCGTAAATCGCATTAGATTGAGAGGCATGCGGATAGAAACCCACGGTTTACTGGAATATTACCAAATCCCGACCGTCATTTTTGTTCGAGGGGCACTCAGATAACTATTTCTCGCCTAGACGGAATATTTCCAAGCCTGACAATCGCATTGGTTCGATAAGCACTCGAATAAGTACTTGTCGACTTTTCAAAATATATCTAAGTCCAACAGTCCCACTCGTTCGAGAGGTACTCTCATAGCATTCCCTCTACTAGTCGGGATATTTGAGAAGTCCGACAATCGCACTACTTTACATGTCATTCGCAAAACTTTCTCTGGATTAGTCGGAATACTTCTAGGTCCGACAATCGCATTGGACCGAGAAAAAATCTGAAATGGTTCCGTCGTTTATTCGGAATACTTATAGGTCCGACAGTTGCATTGGATTGAGACCACCCTCATAAATTTCACGCCGACTAGACGGAATATTTCGAAGTCCGACGGTCAGATTGTTTCTGATGTCACACGCATATCTTTCCTCGGGTGGACGTAACATTTCCATGTCCAAAATTCGCATTGGTTCACATGTCACTCGCATAACTATCACGCGACTGGACGGAATATTTCTAAGTAAGACAGTTGCATTGATTCGAGAAGCACTTTCATAAGTTTCCCCCGACTAGTCGGATTATTTCTATTTCCGACAGTAGAATTTTTTCGAGAGAAACCCGTATAACTTTCTTTTGACTAGTCGATATGTTTCCGACTACTATAATCGCATAGATTCGAGAAGCATTGGCATAACATTTCCAGCACTAGATGAAATATTACTAAGTTCGTCAATCGCATTGGTTCAAGTGGTACTCGCATGACTTTTCATCGGCTTGTCGGAATTCTTCCAAATCGGACTGTCGCAGTAGTTCTAGAGTTACTCCAATAACTTTCCCTCCACTAGTCGGAATATTCCTAAACCCGACAATCGCTTTGGTTTAAGAGGCACTAGCATAACATACCTATGACCACTAGGAATATTCCCTATCCCAATAGTAACATTGGTTCACCAATCACTCGAACAAAGTTTCATTGTCTGGTCGGAATGATTCCAGGACAGTCATTTGCTTTTGTTCGAGTGGCACTTGTATAAATTTACCCTGACTAGTCGGATTATTTCCTACTCTGACTGCCGCATTTGTTCGTGAATCACTCGCATAACTTTCCCTCGTCTAATCGGGATATTTCTAATGTTGACTGTAGCATTATATCTAGAATACCTCGCATAATTATACCCGACTAGGCGGAATATTTCCAAGTATAACATTCGCATTGGTTTGTGAAATATCCTCATATATTTCCCGCGCCTATTCAGATTTTTTGCAAGCTCGTCAGTGGCATTGGTTTACAAGATACTAGCATAAATTAGGAATGTTTCTAGGTTTGAAAATTGCAATGGATCGATTGGTATTCATATAATTATTCATCTCCATTTGGATTATTTTCAACTCCAACACTCACATTGGTTCGCAAGCCACTTGCATAAATTCCAATCGAATAGTCGGAATATTTCTGATTCCAACAGTTGTATTCGTTCGAGAGGAATTCATACAACTTCCCGTTGACAAGTCGGAGCATATCTACATGCGACAGTTACTTCGGTTCGAAGAGCACTCACATAAATTCCCACATACTTGTCGGAACAATTCTAAATCCGACTATCGCATTAGTTCGAGAGCACTCGTAAAGCTATCCCTCTACTAGTCCGAAAATTTTCAAATCTGACAGTTGCGTAGGTTCGATGGGAGCTCTTATAACTTTTTCCCGACCAGATTGAATATTTCTAAGTTCGAATGGACCTGTAGTTCCTATAGCACTCATATATATTTCAATCGACTAATCAGAATATTTCCAAGTCCGATAGTGGCATTCGATCGAGAGGCACTCGCATAATTTTCCCTCTACTAGTTGGAATATTTCCAAGTCCAAAAACCGAATTGTTTCGAGAGACAGTCGCATAACTTTCCCTACACAATTCACGATAATTTCAAGTCCGATTGCAACATTGGTTCTAGAGACGCACTCATAAATTTCTTTGACAAGTCTTCATATTTCCATGTCCGACCGCCGGATTGGATCTAGAGTCACTCGCATAAATTTCCCTCGAGTAGACGGAATATTTACTAGTTCGAAAGCAACAATGTTTCACAAGTCACATGCATAACTTTCGTTTGACTAGTCTGGATATTTCAAAGTCAGACAATCGCATTGGTTAATTCAACACTCCCATAACTTTTCCTAGATTAGTCGAGATATTTTCATGTCCGACAGCCACAATAGTTCACAAGTCACTTGCATAAGACTCCATCGGCAAGTCGGGATATTTCAAAGTCAGTTAGTCTTCTTCAGATTGCTTCTCAAGTTATATTATAACTTTTAAGTTAATTATAACTTTCCCACGACTAATCGCAAAGGTGCCAAATCCGATATCAGCACTTGTTCGAAAGCCACTCGTATAACATTTCTTCGACCACTGGGAATGCTCTTAATGTTGACCGACCTATTATTTCTAGAATTACTCGTATATCTTTCCTTCGACAAGTCGGATTATTTCTAACTCCGACAGCCGCATTAATTCGATAACCGCTCGCATTACTATCCCTAGAATAGTTGGAATATTTCCAAGTTCGAAGACTGAATGTGCCCGACAGGCACTAGTAAATCCTTCGCCGATTACTCGGAATATTTATATTACAGATAGCCGCATTAGTTTATTAGTCACTTGCAAAACTTTTGCCGACTAGACGGAATATTTCCAAGTTCTACAGTTGCATTGGTAGGAGAGACACCCACATAACTTTCTTTCGACTGATCGGAATATTTACAAGCACTACAGCCGGATTGGATCACAAGACCTTCGCATAACTTTCCCTCGACGAGTCGGAATATTTCCAATACCGATAGTCGCATTGGTTCTCAAATCACTCGCATAACTGTCCCCGAAAAATCGGAATATTTCCAAATCCAACAGTCGAAATTGATTTATAAGTCATTCGCATTACTTTCCCTCGACTAGATGGAATATTTCTTGGTCTGAACATCGCTATAGTTCGAGAGGAACTCTCATAAATGTCCCTCGACTAGTCAGTATATTTCCAAGTTCTAAAGTTCCATTAGATCTGAAGTCACTCGCATAACTTTCCTGCGATAGGTCGGAATATTTCTAAGTTCGACAGTCCCATTGTTTCAAAAGTCGCTTACATAACTTTCCTTCGACTAGTCGAAATATTGATAAGGACGAAAATCGAACTGGTTTTAGTTGAACTCTCTTAACTTTTCCACTACTAGTCAGATTAGTTTTAGGTCCTACAGTCGCATTAATTTGCGATGTACTCGCATAACTTTCCCTCGACTAAAATGAATATTGCTAAGTCCGACAATCGCACTGCTACGAGATACACTCTCATAAGTTTCCTTCGAAATGTCGGAATATTTACAAATCCAACAGTCACATTGTTTCACAAGTAATTCTCATAACTTTCCCTCCACGAGTCGGAATATTTCTAGGAACGACAGTCTCATTGGTTTACAAGCCACTCACATAATTTTCCCTCGATTTGTCAGCATATTTCTAGGACCCACATTGGCATTGGTACGAGAGGCATTCGCAAAACTGGCCATGGATTAGTCGGAAAAATTCCAATTCTGGAAGCCACACTGGTTCGAAAGGTATGTGAGCAACATTCCCCCGACAAGTCGAAATATTTTCAAGTAAGAAAGTCCAAGAGGACCAATTACAACATTCCCCCGATTTGTATGAATATTCACAGGACTGTCAGTCACATTGGTTCGAGAGGTACTCGCAAATCGTTCCCTCGACAAGTCGAAATAATTTCAGGTCGGACCTCCGCAATGTTTTGAGTTGCACTCGCAAACGTGTCCTACGATTAGTTGAAATTCTTCCAAATTCCAACAGCAGCATTTTTTCGAGAAGTAGTCGCATTACCTACGACTAATCGAGTAATTTCCAAGTCCGACAGTGGCATTGGGTCGGGAGTCACTCGCATATCTTTCACTAGACTAAAGTGAATATTTCCAAGTCCAACAGTCGCAATGGGTCGGGGGGAACTCTCAGAATTTTCAATCGACTTGTCGGAATATTTCTAAGTCCCACGTCCATTTTGTTTCGACAAGAACTCGCATAATTATCTCCTAACTAGACGGAATATTTCCAAGTACGACAGTCGCCTCGGGTTGAGTGTCACTCGCATGGCATTCACTCGAATAGTAAATATATTTGGAAGAACGTCAGTCGCAATGAGTTAGGAGACACTCGCATAAATTTCACTCAACAAGTCGGATAATCACCAAAATCCGACAGTCGCATTGATTCGACTGGTACACCCATATCATACTCTCTACTAGTCGTAATAATTCCAAGCACGCCATTCGGATAGGCTCACACGTCATACGAATTATTGTTCCTCGAGTAATCAGAATATTTGCATTTCAGCCAATCGCATTGTTTTGAGAGGCACTCGCATAACTATCTTTCGATTAGGCGAGATATTTCTAAGTCCAGCAGCCACTTAAGTTCGCGTAACAGTAGGAGAAGTTTCACGCGACTAGTCGGAATATTTCCAAGTACAATAGTCGAATTGATTCGAGAGGCACTCGCATAACTTTCCCACGACTATTCGAATATGTCAAAGTTCGTCATCCGTTTTGGCTCGTGTGGCACTCGCATAACATTTCCTGGACTAGTCTGGATATTTCCAAGTCCAACATCCGAAATAGTTTGAAAGGCATCCAAATAACTTTTCTTCCACAAATCGGAAAATGTACATGTGCGACAGCAGCATTGGCTCAATAAACACTCGCATAATATTCCCCCGACTATTCGGAATATTTTCAAACCCGAATGTCGCAACGGATTGCAAGACACTCGCGTAACTTACGCCGACTAGTCGGAATTTTTCCAATCGGACAGCAGCATTGGATCGAGAGGCCATCGCATAACCTTCACTCGTTTACTCGGAATATTTTTTTGCATAATAGTCGCATTGGTTCAAAAGGAATTGGCATAACCCTCCCCTATCTTGTAGAGATACCTTCAATCCAGGCAATCACATTGTTTAATAAATTTCACGCATAACTTTCCATTGTCTAGTCGGAATATTTCCAAGTCCGATGTCTACATTATTTCGCGGGACACTTGCATAAGTTTCCCTCGAATAGTAGTAATATATTGAAGTCCGACATCTGCATTGGTTAGAGAGGTATCCGCATAAATTTCCCTCGACTATTCAGGATATTATCATTCCGACTGTCGCATTGTTTTCAGAGAAAATGGCATAACTTACCCCCTCGACTAGTTAGAATGGCTCCAGGTCCGACAGTTGTTAATGTTCGAGTGGCTGTCGCATGAGTTTCGCTTGACTTGTCGGAATGTACCCAAGCCCGACAGTCACGAATGATCACGAGTTACTTGCTTAACAATTCGTCGACTAGTCGGGATATTTCCAAGTCCAACAGCCATAATGTTTCACAAGTTGTTTGCTTAATTCTTCATCGTATGGACGTGATATTTCAAAGGCAGATAGTTGCTTTGGTTTACAAATCACAAGAGTAACGTTTCCACGTCAACTCGGAATGATTCCAAGCCGACATACGCTTTGGTTCGAGTGTGACTTGAATGACGTTCCCTCGACTAGTTGGAATATTTTCATGTCCGAAAGCCGCATTGGTTCTAGAAACACTCGCATCACTTTCACTCGACTACTCGTGGCAGTCGCATAAATTTCGCAGACTAGTTTGAATATTTCCATTCCCGATAGTCGCATTGGTTTACTAGATGCATATCACATCACCAGAACTCCGACGATCCCGGCAGAACAGTATTCATGAACTAATAACCCTTTATGATGATGGATTCTTTGCAAAACTCTGCGAAGACGGAGAAAGACGCGGCCGTGGAGACAAGATGTCTTGTTGCTTCCGGCCAACTCCGTTTACGGAGAATTTCTTCCAGTGCCTATCTTTGTGGTTCGAAATCCAGATAGTAGATGATGTAATGCGAAACCATGTCCTATTCGCCACATTCGCATGCTCCTTCCTTGATGATGTCCAGCGACATCAGCATGGCCTTGAAGACTTCGTGTCCTGCAAGAATCTGACTTAAGAAGTTGTTAGGAGAGACGAAGCGGGCATCAATCCTGTTTTTGATGTTCGGGATTAACGAGTATGTATTTCTTCCTTTGTAGGAGATTTCCCACCTACACTGCCACACCCTAGAGAATACCTCATCTAACTGTTTCGCTATCGCGCGTTTCACATTCGTGCATTACGATTTTAGCTTACCTGTCTCGGTGCACCAAATTTCAGAATGTCGCATAGTCTCGTTCGTTTCAGTAATTGGAGAGCTGTCGTGAACTACACTACTATGACGCAGAGGGGTTCCGTAAGGAATGTGAAATACACGGATGAGACCTACATGAGCGTCGATCGACGGGACGCACCTAACGTTTTGAGATCTCCTTCCGTGAAGAGATCAGACCATCCTGCTGCCTCGAACGTGACCGTAGGACGGAATACGATAGATCGCTCGGAGGACGCAGTGGCTGATTTCCTATTCCCGAGCTGCAAACCTAACTTGCTTTGCGAACAATGGGCTGACCTTGTCGTTGAGTTAACAACAATGTATCGAATACGAGGTATCTAATGGAATTCATAATTTAATAATATTTTTCCCAGTTTTAATGTTGGGAGGCCTGATAGCTAGGCCGGATTTCTCGCTATTTTCTGCTTTCTATTCGGACGTTTCCCTCCCTTTTTGCCGATGGGATTCCACTTAACCCAATCTCTCTTAAGGACGATCTCCTCCGACTTACGCTTGGTGATTGTCAATTTCGCCGATGTGCACGATCCGGTAATGCTGTTAATCGGACGATTTCCGTTCACTTTGTGTTTTTTCCTTGAGTCCTCATCTACAATGACGAGTAGGTCGTCCGCGTACGCGATCTCGTTGACTTCCGAGGATTCCTCCAGGATCCTGAGGAGCTGAGCGAACATGAGTTTCATCAGAAGGGGCCGAGGACTGAACCTTGTGAGCATCCTCTCGAGGCCTGCTTTGAAACATTACGTTTCTCTAGAGCGATTTTGTCCTTATAGTCCGTGAAGTAACTTGTCTTCAATTTAAAGGCGTTCCTCGTCTAGTCCAGATCTTGGAGTGCTTTGAGAACTAGAGGCCACGTAGCGTTGTTAAAGGATTCAGATATGTCGAATAACAACGCGACGGCATATCTCCGTGAGAAGGCAGAAGCTATTCGACGGATCTCTACTATTCCGTTCTATGGAACGTCCCTGGACAAAGCCGAACAGATTTTCCGGTATTCTTAGCGGCTCGAGGGAAGTTTCGATGTGGCGCAACTTCAGCAGACTTTCCATAACGTTCCCTTTTTCCGGAGAGAAGGCATATTAAAAGATAGGTCTCGTGGTCTTCCGTGTCTTCGTTGTCGACTTCAGGAGATAACTTAAGGAGTCCTCCTTCCATGTAGATGAGAAGATAACATCCCATTGAAAACATCCGTTGAAAATATCTACGAATTGGGATGGGATGATGGCGAATGGTCTTTTGAGCCTATAACCCTCGATGAGATCCAGCCTCGGCGCTTTGCCGTTTTTAACTGATCATATGAAACGCGTGAACTCCTCCTTCTTGAAGAGTGGGTCATCCGCTGTTTCGAGAACGTATCTTGAGAGATCCGTACTGCTCGCAGTTCTGGTGTGTCTTCGTATAGGGTGTCGTTCGGTACATTGAGGTGGATTCTAACTGTTTCTTGGATGTTAGTGGTCTTCCCTCCGACTCGTTTAAGAGTATTAATTACTCCCTTGGCGCGTAGTTTGCCCGCCTGTTCTTTATAAACGTACAACCACGGTTTAGCGTTGTCACGTTCCATAACGAATTGCTTCCAACTAACTGATTTGGCACATCTTAACCCTTCGCTGAAAGCCCGCAGCGTAGAACGATAAACGTGCATTAACCTATGGCGTGCCTGATATTCATTTTCTCGCTGGAATGCGCGTCTCAATCTAGCAACCGCTTTCTTCTTGTTCTTTAGCGCTGATGACCTTCGTGGGTTGAACTTCCGGTGAGCATTCTTCTCGGGCATAGATACATAGCAAGTGGTTTGTCGGACACAAGTCAGCATGTTAGCTAGTGTCTCTACTTCTGAAGCAGACCCTAATCTGCTTCCCTTTAGCTTTGCCGCGGTGAGAGAAAGCAAGCAAACATGTCTCCATCGGCTCTCCTGGTATTGAATTGCCTGTTTCCGTTGCCCCGAGCACCACCCTCCCGAACCAACACGGCCTTTGGTGGATCTGTCGTGATGACTGTATAATTGTGATCACTAAACGGACAACCTGTTCTTACTTTCCATTGGACAATAAGTCTGGTCATGGAGTGCGACGAGAAGTTTACGTCGATGTATTAAGAGCCCCTCGTGGTCCAGAATGAGGGTGGCTGCTTTACGTCGTTAATTAATTTTAGCTCGGATGCCCAGTAGAGGGCTTCTAACTTCGAGGATCCTTCGTCTGTGCCCTGAAGGCCCCAGAAGGAGATTGTGTTATGGCGTCCAGTGGTATCATTTCCCTCTCCCCACTTTGGGCACGATTAGCAGGCTCCAAATTCCTAAGGAGCTCCTCCATTTTGTCTCTATACTGAATGTAGAGCGATGCTAAGTAAAAGGAGGGGCTGGGAACCTGCACTACTACACAGCCGCAGTGCAGATTGCTGATCTGCGAGATAGACAGCAATGAGATGTTTGGGTTGGTCGCAGTGAATGCAAACCAGGATCTTTCATCGCGAATGGCAACAATTGTTTTCCTGTTGCCTAATCCTATAACCTCGTATCCGTTCCCTTGCTTTTACTAGTACGGCTCCTGTATGAGTGGTACGTTCAAGCGCATTTGGCTAATAAGTTTGCGCTCTTCACTCGTTACCGTTTTAGTACGTCCCATATTTCGCTGAAATAAGAGAATTTTGGAGAACGTACGATTTATGTGAGGGGGGCCTTAGCCGAATACATTTTGTTACTGCGGGTGAATGCGCAGGGCTCTGCAAAAGTGACCCGCAGTGCCTCGAATTTAAAACCCGCGGCTAGGGCATCGGTGGTTTCAGGTGCCTTGTCCGCTTCAACATTTGCCAATGTGGCGTTGCCTATTTCTAGGGTTGCTTTCGGTAATTCCCGGGATGTATCCGCGCTATCTTGCTCGGCGTCTTGCTCCATTATCGGAGATAAGGGGTCCTTTACATTCGTTCCTTTAGCGCTGTAGTCGCGAGGGTCGCTGCCATTTGTATGGACTGGGGGCGTAAATTCCGCTTCCAGGGATTTTTGCGTGGAAAGCATGCTGACATACGATCGAATTCGCGATGGCGTGAATATCGATCCGCACCCTATGTTCTGTTCGACGAGTATATTATTCAAACTGGATGAAAGGTGATTTATTCCCTTAAACTAATCTCGGCCGATTTAGCATAAGCGACATTTGTTACAAACAAATTTGTGCACGTTCTTGCAAATGATAACAGCAAACTCCTATCGGACATTTCCAAAACTACTATAGATACTCAAAGACTGGCTTCCACCTGAATCATCCCGCGTTATGTGAAGGTAGTAACGCAGCTGAAGGTTCGGTGAGTAGCCATGGACGATGATCGCGCACTATCCCGGCGTGTTGCTGCGTGCCTGCGCTGCCTTACGCTGAACGTGCATCCAATCGTAACATTCGGGGACGCGCAAGTTTCATTCAGCAACGCTATGCACGAGCAACTCCTCACCTCGTTAACCATCACTGGGAAAACCTTCACCCTGAGATCCAAACGGGATGCTAATTCACTTCCGGAATATCTTTCCCCCCGGTCAACCTTCATGGAATTTAAACTGGTGACATCTTAATTAAATATAAGAGAAGAAGAAGTCGAAGGAAATCTTTTAAGCTGAAAGATATCGTATGAAGTAAAATAGTAATAATAATAATAATTTGTGAAGGAATGTAGTACCTCTCAGTTATACTTCCATTAATGATTAAGTGACTGTGTGATGATCAGACAACCGTAGAAGAAATTTAGAGAAATGCTTTAACTGATAGGGCTTAAAGGAGAAGGCAGAAATCATCTAGGCTTGGGTGCTCTATTAAGACAATTTAAGTTAAACACTTAGCGGAGTAGAGAAGTAATACGTAATCAAGATAATCTAACAAGGGTACTTTAAGTGAGAGGGCGTAGAGTGGAGAGGAATGAAATAAGATTTTTTTTCATAAGACTACTTTAAGTAATGGGGAGGAGGAAATGATCAAGGTTCTTATTGCATGACTTTAAGTAAGAGGGCTTATTGAGAGAGGTAGGGACATATGATCAAAGTTCTTAGGTAAAGTACTTCGGGTAAAATGACTTGGAAGCAAAAGAACATATAATCAAGTAAATTAGTAGAAGTACTATGAGTAAAAGGACTTAGACCGGAAAGAATGATCTTGTAATCAAGTGCTTTGGCAAAAATGCTGTGAGTAAAAGTAATAGGAACAAAAGAGAGAGAGCATATCATTGAGGTAGTTTAGTGAAAGTAATTTAGGTAAAATAGCTGGGAAGAGTGGAGGAGGGTCATATAGTCCAAGTGTTTTTGTAAGGGTACTATTTGTAAGACGACTTCGAAGGAAAAGAGGGAAAATATGAGGAAGTATTTTGCTGAAAATACTTTACATGAAAGGATTGGGAAGGAAAGTGAAAGCACACAATCAAAATTCTTTTTTAAAAGTACTTTGAGTGACAGGACTTGGAAGGGGAGGAGTGCAATCAATCATAGTGGAGGTACTTTGGAAAAATACTTTAATGGATGGTACGTGGAGAGGAAGGAGCATATAACCTAGATACTTTAAAAGTACTTTTGATAAGGGCGCATTTTTACTTAGAATAGAGAGGAAATCACAAGCAAAGTTCTATAGTAGAAGTATTTTAAGTAAGAGACTTGAAAACGAAA
The DNA here is from genome assembly GCF_050613455.1 of Vespa mandarinia. Classification (NCBI taxonomy): domain Eukaryota; kingdom Metazoa; phylum Arthropoda; class Insecta; order Hymenoptera; family Vespidae; genus Vespa; species Vespa mandarinia. Next base: position 663,338 of record NW_028197191.1, read on the forward strand.
AGAAGTTCATATGATCAACGTACTTGGTAAAGGTACTACTGATTAGGAAGCGTAAAGAGCATAATCAAGACCGTTGGACCAAGTACTTCAGTAAAAATGCTAAATGTAACAAGAATTGGAAGTATGGAAGAATTTCCAATCTGACAGTCGCATTGGTACACACGTCACTCGCATGTCTTTCCTCGTCTAGTTGGAATAATTCTAGGACAATCAGTAGAATTGTTTCGGGAGTCACTCACATGACTATACTAGAAGGAATATTTCTAAGTCCAACAGTCTCATTGGTTCACAAGTCAATCACATATCCTTACTTAGACAAGACGGAATATTGATAATTCGGCAATCGCAATAGTTCTAGGCACGCTCTCATAACATTACCACTACTAGTCGTAATATATCTAGGATCAGCAGTCTCATTGGTTCGAGATCCAATCGCTTAACTTTCACTGGACAGAAATGAATATTGCTAAGTGTGACAGTCGCATTGGTCCGAGTGGCACTGGCAAAAATATTTCTCAATTCTTAGGAATTTTCCAAGATCAATGCTCACATTGGTTCACAAGGCATTCGCATTATTTTACTAGACAAGTCGGAATGTTTCCTAGTCCAATACTCGAAATTGTTCGATTCACAAATTAGTTGCACAACTTTCCCTCGACAAGACAGAATATTTCTTGGACTTAAAACTGCAATGGTTCGAGAGAAACTCCCATAACATTCCCTCACATAATCGGTATATTTCTAAAAATCGCATTGGATTCCAAAGTCGCATCGGATCTCAAGTTACTCGCATAACTTACTTGCAACTAATCGGAATATTTCCAAGTCAGTTTCCAATCAGTAACATTTTTTCGAGTCCCACTTGCATAACTTTCGTTCACAAATCAAAATATTTTAAAGTACTTCAGTTGCATTGATTCGTTTGTCACTCGCACGACATACCGACGACATGTCGGAATATATTCAAGCCTGACTGTCTCAATGGTTCACATTATTCGCATAACTGTCCAACGACTACTTGTATATTTCCAAGCGTGACAGCCGCATTGGTTCACACGTTTCTCGCATTACTAAGCCTCGACAAGTTGGCATTTTTGCAATCCTGCAAATATGTCTTTGGAACCAATACATCTGTCGGAAATGGAAACATACCGATTAGTCGAAGGATAGTTATGCGGGTGCCTCTCGATCTAATGAGTGCGCAGGACTTGGAAATATTCCGTCTAGTCGGGAAGAGCTACGCGTGTGACAAGTAAACCAAGGCGACTGTCGGTAATGAAAATATTCTGACTAGACGGCAAAAGATTTTCGAGTGCCTCTGGAACAAATGAAGAGATTGTATTTGGATATATTCAGACTAGTCTAGGGAAACTTAAGCGAGAGACACTCGCACCAAAGCGGATTGCGGACTTGGAACTATTCGCACTAGTCGAGTGAAATTTATGTGAGTGTAATCGAACCGAAGGGATTATCGGTGTTGGAAAAAATACGACCACTCGATGGAAATGTGTGAGAGTGATACTAGAACTAGTGCATCGGTCCGAATAGAAAATGTTTCTACCAGTCAAGAAAAGATATGCTGGTTATCCTAGAATCATTGCAACGATCGGACCTGGAAATATCCCAAATAATCGAAGGAAAGTTATGTGAGTCTCTTGATAACTAATGCGGCTGTCGGAATTGGAAATATTCCAAGTTGTCAAGAAAAAGAAATGCGTGTGATTCTAGAATTAATGCGACACTCGGAGCAAAATATATTCCGACTATCGGGGGAACTTTATGCGAGCGCCACTCGAATCAAAACGAATGTTAGTCATAGAATCAATCCGTCTAGACGTGTAAACATTAATCGAGACACTTGTGTATCAATGCGGCTGTCTATCTTTGAAATATCCCGAGTACTCGAGGGAGAATTGAATGAGTAATTTCTAAATCAGTGCGATAATCGGACCTTGAAATATGGCGAATTGCCGAGGGAAATTTCTGCGACTTTCTTGTAAACTAACGCGAATTTCGTGCGTAGAAATATTCCATCTAGTCGAACGAAAGTTATGCGTGTGCCTCGCGAACCTATGCGGATGCTGAATTTGAAAATATTCCGTTCAGTCGGGAAAAGCTTTGCGAGTGACTAGTAAACCAATGCGATTATCGGGAATGGAATCTTTATTATCGGAATTTCACCTGGTCGTGAAAAAGTCATGAGTGTTCCCATCGAACCTATGTAACTGTTATATTTGAATTCGGACTAGTAGAGGGATAATTTTACGAGTGCTCTTGTACTAATGCGATAGTCAGACTTAGAATTGTTCCGACAAGTATGTGGGAATTTATGTGAGTGCTCTTCGAACCTAAGCAACTGTCGCATGTAGATATGCTCCGACTTGTCAACGGGAAGTTGTTTGAATTCCTCTCGAACGAATACAACTGTTGGAATCAGAAATAATCCGACTATTCGATGGGAATTTATGCAAGTGGCCTGCGAACCAATGTATTTGTTGGTGTTGAAAATATTCCAATTTGGAGATGAATAATTATATGAATACCAATCGATCCATTACAATTTTCAGACCTAGAAAAATTCCTACTATTCGAGGGATAGTTATGAGAGCGCTGAACGAACAAGTGCGACCTTAGGACTTGGAAATATTCTAACTGATCGAGGGAAAAATATGCGAGTGTTTATCGAAACATTGCAACTGTTGAACTTGAAAATATTCGGACGAGTAGAAATATATTTATACTATTGCCTCTCGACGAATACGACTGTCTAACTTAAAAATAATCCATCACGTCAAGGGAAAATAGTATAGTGCCATTCTAAACAAAGGGACTGTCGCGTTTGGAGTTATACCGAGTAGTCGAGGAAAAGTTATACGAGTGCCACTTGAAACAATACGACCAACAGGACTAGAAATATTATGACAAGTTAAGGGAAAGTTATGCGAATGCTTCTTGCACCATAGCGGCTGACGAACTCAGAATTGTTGAGACTAGTAGGGGGAAATTTATGTAAGTTCCTGATGATCGAATACGACCGTTGGACCTAGAAATATTCCGACTAGACAAGGAAAAGTTATACGCTTGTCCTCGAACCAATGTAGCTGTCGGACTATGAAAATATTCCAACAAGGCGAGGGAAAGTTAAACGATTGCCTTTCGAATCAAAGCGATTGTCAGGTTTGTTAATATTCCGTCTAGACAAGGGAAAGATATTAGGAATGTTCTGGAACTCATGCGGCGGTCGGATTAGGAAGTATTCCGACTAGTCCAGGGAAAGGCATGCGATCGCCTCTCGAAGCAGTGTGACTGTCGGACCTAGAAATATACCGACTAGTTGGGGGAAATTTGTTAGTGTGCCTCTTGAACAAGTGCGACCATCTTGCTTATCAATATTCCGTCTAGTCTATGGATAGTTATGCGTGTAATTTGTGAAGAAATGCCACTATCCGTGTTGGAAATATTACGTCTAGCCGAAAAAAATGTATGCGATTGATTTGTGAACTAATGAGATATTAGGACTTGGAAATTTACCGACTAGTTGAGGAAAAGTTATTAGTCTACATCTCGAACCGATGCGATTGTCAGATTTATTAATATTACGTCTAGTAGAGGCAAAGATAAACGAATGCTACTAGAACCAATGCATCTGTGCGACTTTGCAACATTCCGATTAATCGAAGGAAAATTGTACAAGTTCCTCCCGAATAAATGCGACAGCCGCTCTTGGAAATATTCCGACATATCGAGGGAAAGTCATGTGACTGGCTATCGAACCAATGCGACAATGGGATTAAGCAATATTACGTCTTGTCAAGACAAAGTTGTTGAGAGTTACTAGTGAACCAATGCGACCATTGATCTTGGAAATAACTCTATTTGTCGATGGAAAGTTGTGCAAATTCCTCTCGAATCAGTGGAACTGTCAGACTTGGAAATATTCCGACTAGAAGAAGGAAAGTAATGGTAGTGCCATTCGAACCAATGCAAATGTCGCACTTGCAAGTATTCCGACTTGTCAAGGGAAAATTATTCAAGTGTCTCTCGAACCAATGGGATTATCGGACTAAGAAATATTCCGACTAAACAGGGGAAATTCAAGCGAGTACCACTCTAATCTGAGCGGATGTTGGACATGGATTCATTGCGACCAGTCGTGGGAAAGCTATGGGAGCATTATGTGAACCAATGAGAATGTTTGAGTTTGAAATATTCCGACTAGTCTAGGGAGAGTTATGCGAGTGTCTTCTGAACCTATGAGATGTCTAGCTTGGAAATATTCCGAACGGTCTAGGGAACGTTATGCAGTTGTCTCTCGATACAATGCGGCTGTTGGACTTGGAAATATTACAACTAGATGAACAAGATGAAACGTTATGCAAGTGATTTGTTAACCAATGCAAGAGTCGGGCTTGATAATGTTCCAGCTCGTCGCGGGAAAGTTATGCGAGTGTCTCTTGATCCAATTCGGCTGTTAGAATTGGAAATATACCGACTAGTAGGAAAGAACACAACCGAAGTTCTTTAGTAAAAGTACTTTAAGTCAAGGGACCTAGAATGAAAACACAGAACGTGTAATAACTGTTTTGGTGTTAATACTTTTAGTAAGGGACTTGAAAAATTAAAGAGGAATATACGTTCAACGTACTTGGTAAAAGTACTTCAGGTTAGGGGGCGTAAACAACATATGCAAGACAGTTGGCTTAGTACTTCAGTAGAAATACTTTAAGCAACAGGAATTAGAAGAATAGGAGAATCTTCAAATCCGACAGTCGCATTATTACACACGTCACTCACCTCTCTCTCCTCGTCTAGATGGAATAATTTTAGGCCCAACAATAGAATTATTTCGAGAGTCACTCTCATAAATATCCCTCCACTAGACGGAATATTTCTCAGTCCGACAGTGTCATTGTTTCACTAGTCGTTCACATAATCTATCTTCGACTAGTCGATATATTGATAAGTACGAAAATTACATTAGTTTTAAGTGCATTCTTATAACTTTTCCATCACTAGACGGAATATTTCTAGGTCCAGCAGTCGCATTGCTTCGAGATGGACTCGCAAAGCTTGTTCTCTACTAAAATCAGCATTGCTAAGTTCGACGGTCGCAGTGTTTCGTGAGGAACGCGTATATCATTCTCTCGACAAGTCCGAATATTTCCATGTCCGACAGCCGCATTGGTACGAGAAGCATATTCATATTATTCCCTCCGATAGTTGAAATAAATCTAGGTCTAGCAGATGCATGGTTTTGGGAGGCGCTCGAATAACTTTCTCTCGACTAGCCGGAATAGATTCAAGTCAGCCTGTCGCTTTGGTTCGAGTTGTAGTCGTAAATCATTCCCTAGTCTATCGGGAATTTTTCAAAGTCCGATAGTAGTATTGGTTCGTGTGGCATCCGCACTAATTTTTCTCGCCAACTTGAAATATTTCCAAGACAAATAGTCGCATTGGATCACAAGTCAATCGCATAACTTTTTCTCGACAACTCGAAAAATTTCTAAGACCGACAATCGTATTGGTTCGAGGCGCACTCGTATAACATTACCACGAATAGTCGTAATATTTCCTAGTTCGTAATTCGCATTGGTCCACAAGTTACTAGTAAAACTATCCCTCGATTAGTCGGGGAATTTCCAAGCCCCTCAGTCGCATCGATTCACCCAATGCTTGCATAACTATCCCTCGACATGTCGGAAAATTTCCAAATCCGACAGTCGCATTTATTCACAGGGCATTCGCATAACTCTCCCTCGGCAAGAAGGGATGCTACTAATTCCAACAATCCCATTGGATGGAGGGGCACTCTCATAACTTTCCTACGAAAATTCGGAATATTCCAGACAATTTCCTCATTGGTTCCAGACGCATCCACAAATCTTATCCTCCATTCGTTGGAGTATATCTGGGTCCGACAGACGCATTGTATTGAGAGGAACTCGCATAACCTTCCTTCGACTAGTCGGAAATTTCCAAATCCCTTAGTCGCTTTATTTTGAGAAGCACTTTCTTATCATTCCAACGACTAGTTGGAATAATTCCAATGCAGGCAGTTTCATTGTTTCGTGATGAAATTGCATAACTCTCTCCTGGCTAGTCGGAATGTTTCCAAGTCCAACAGACATATTGGTACAAGAAGCCCTATCATAATTTTCCGTTGTCAAGTCAGAACAGTTATAAGTGCGATGATAGATATGGTCCGAGATGCAGCCGCATTACTTTCCTATGACTAGTCGGACTATTTTTATGAGTGATAGTTGCATTGCTTCGAAATGCACTCGCATTAATATCCCATAACTAGTCGAATTGTTTCCAAGTCCGTCTTTCGCATTGTTTCGAGAGGCAAACTAATAACTATCACTCGTCTACTTGGAATATATCTAGGTCCGACGGTCGCATTGTATTAATAGTCACACACATAACTTTCCCTAGAAAAGACGGAATACATCTAAGACAGACCGTCGCATTATTTCGTGAAGCCCTCGCATAACTCTCCCTCGACTAGTCGGAATATATCCAAGTCGACATTCGTATTTGTTGAAGAGTAACTATTACAATATTTCCACGACCAGTGGGAAGTTACTGAGTCCGGCAGACGCTTTGTTTCGAAAGTTTCTAGCACAACTTTCCTTCGAATAGTCGGAATATTTGTAGGTCTTACAGTCGCAATGGTTCGGGATACACACGAATAACTATCCCACGTCTTGCCGGAATATTTCCACGTCTGACAGTAGCATTGTATTGAGAATTCGCATAACTATCCATCGATTAGGCAGACTATTTTCAAGTCAGACAGTCGCATTGCGTTCGAAACGTACACGCATAGCTTTTCCTCAACTATTCGGAAAATTCAGGTTCGATATGTACTTGCACAGCTTTCCGTAGACTAATAGGAATATTTCCATATTCGATAGTTGCAATGGTCTGTGGGTCTCTTGCGTAATTCTCCACCACTTGTCGGAATTTTTTCAAGACAGGCAGTCGCATTTATACGTGAGGCAATCCCATAACTTATCCTCGTCCATTCGAAATATGTACAAGCCGACAGTAGTATTGTTTCGAAAGGCACTCTCTTATCTTTTCCTCGACTAATCCGAACAATGCCAAGTCAGACTTTTGCATTGGTTGGATAGGCAATCACTCAACTTTCACTCGTCTTGTCCCAAAGTTCCGCGTCCGACATAACTCAATGGACCGAAAAACACTCGCAATACTTACAATCGATTAGTCAAAATATTTCCAAAACCAACAGTCGCGTCGTTGCTAGAACCACTCGCACAACTTTCCCTGGGCTAGTTTTTACATTTTTAACTCCGGCAGTCGGATAGATTCGAGAGATTCTAGAATGACTCTCCCTCGACTAGACTGTAAATTTCCAAGTCCGATAGCTTCATTCATTCGTGAAGCACACGCAAAATTTTTTCTCGACTAGGCGCGACATTTCCAAGTCCAACTTTCTCATTGCTTCGGAAGATATTATCAAAATTTTTATCGAAATGTTGGAATATTTCTAGGTTCTACAGCAGCATTGCTTTGAGAGGCACTCGCACAACATTCCCTGAACTAGTCCGGACAATTCTAAGTACGCAAGTTGCATTGGATCGAGCAGAACAAGCATAACTTTCCCTCGATTAGCTGGAATATTTCAATATGCGACAGTCGCATTGGTTTGAGATGCATTAGCGTACTTTCTCTCAACTAGTCGGAGTATTTCTAATTGCGATATTCGTATTGGTCCGAGAGGCACTCGCGTTACGTTCCCCCGACTATTCGGAATATTATCAAGTACGATAATCGCATTGTATCACATGTAGCTCGCATAACTTTTCTTCGACAAGGCAGAATGTTTCCAAGTCAGATTTTCGCATTGATTTGAGAGGCACTCTCATTTCTAACTCTCGACTATTTGGAATATACTTAGGACTGACAATTACATTGTTTTGGGAGGCACTTGCATAGCATTGCCTCAACTTATGGTAATATTTCTAGGTACGAATGTCCCGTTGGTTCGAGAAGACACTCACACAAATACCCTCGTTTAGTCGGAATATTTGCTGATACGGCAGCCTCTTTGTTTCGAGAGGCATTCGCGTAACTTTCTATCAACTATTCGGAAAATATCTACGTTCGACAGTTGCATTGATTTGAGAGGACCTAGCATAACTTTCCCTTGACTAGTCGGAATTATTCCTGGTCAAACAGTCGCATTGGTTCGAAAGGCATTCGCATAACAATTCTTGGATTAGCGGTATCGTTTCCAAGCCCGACAGTCGCATTGGTTTAAAAGGAATTCGTATAAATTTCTCTTAAATTGCCATAATATTTCCAAGCCCAATCAATAGTCGCATATGTCCGGTGTCACTCGCATAACTTTTCCTTTATTAGTTGGAATATACCTACGTCCGAGAGTCTCATAGTTTTTCGGAACGTTAGCATACCCTTCTCTGGACTTGACGGTATTACTCCAAAACTGACAGTGTCATTGGTTCGAGCGTTACGCTATCAACAATCTCTCGACTAAGCGGAATATTTCCTAACCCGAAATACGCACTGATTAGAGAAGTTCTCGTATAGCTTCTTCTCGACTAGTCGAAATATTCCGAAGTTCTATAGTCGCATTGGTCCGAGAGGCTACTTCACAACTTTCCGTTTACTAGTTCGATTGCTTTCAAGTCCCACTTTTGCGTTAATTCGAGAGGCACTCTCATAACTCTCCTGTGACTAGTTAGCATATATGTAGCTGCGACAGTCGCATTATTTCGAGCGGAACATGCAAAAATTCTCCTCGACTTCGAAATTTGTGTATGACTTAGCATCGCATTGTTTCGAGAGGCACTCGCATAACCTTCCGTTGGCAACGGAAAAACTCGGAATATTTCCAAGTCTGAGAGTTGCATTGGTCCAAGAGGCACTTGTATCATTTTCCCTCGTTTTGTCGGTATATTTCCAAGTGCGATTGTCGCATTGATTGGAGAAGCACTCGCATATCATTCCCTCGCCTATTCGAAATATTGACACGGACAATATTCTCATTTGATCACAATACACTTGCATAACTTTCTCTCGTGTAGTTGGAATATTTCTATATCCGTTTGTTGTGTGGTTCGAAATTATCTCATACAAGTTTCTTTTGTCTATGCGCGATATTTCCAAATGCGACAATCGCATTGGTTGGAGATGTACTCTCGTAACTTTCCCCCAAGTAATCGGAAATTACAACGCTCGAAAGTCTCATTGGTTCCCATGTCAATCGCATCACTTTCCCTTAACTATTCCGTATATTTCTAAGTCAGAGAGCCGAATTGTTTCCAGAGTCACTCATATTGCTTTCTCTCCAATAGAAGAAATATTTCAAAGTACGTCAGTCTCGTCGGTTCGGGAGTCCCTCGTATAACTATTCTACGATAACGCTAGATTTTTCAAGTCCAACAGTCGCTTAAATTCGAATAGCACTAGCGTAAGTTTCCAGCGTATATTCGGAATATTTCTAATTCCAACTGCCACACTAGTTCGAGAGGCAATCGCATAACTTTCTCTACACTAATCGGATTATTTCTAAGTCCGACAACCCCATTGATTCCAGAGGCCCTGGTAAAACATTCACTCGATTGGGCAGGATATTTCCAATACAGAGAGTCGCATGGGATCGACAGGCACTCGTTTAACTTTTTTTCGACTTGAAGAAATACTTCCAATTCTGACAGGCGCATTGGCTCCAAAGTCACGCGTATAATTTTTCTTCGACCTGACAGAATATTGTCAAGCCCGGCAGTGGCATTGGTTCTAGTTTCACTAGGACAACTTTCCCCGGTCTCGACGGAAAATTTCCAACTCCGCCAGGCGCAATGATTCGGGAGCCACTCGCATTAGTGTCACTCGAATTGAAAAAAATTACCAAAACGGCAGCCGTGTTGGTCCGAGAGGCACTCGCGTAACTTTACCATGACTGGTCGGAATTCTAGCAAGACCGACACCGTTATTTATTTGAAAGGCATTCTCAAAACTTTCCCCCGAAGAGTCGGAATACTTGCAAGACCGACAGCCGCATTGGATCGTGATTCACTCGAAAAAATTTCCATCGATAAGTTGCATAATTTCCAAGTCCGACAATAGCAAATGTGTTGGCAGCCACTCGCATTATTTTCATTCGACTAGTCGGAATATTTCCTAGATCGACAACCGTTTTGTTGGAAAGTCACTCGCATAACTTTCACTCGTCTAGTCGGAATATTTTCAAGTATAAGAGCCGCATTGGTTCGATTGTCACTCTCATAACTTTCATTCGACTAATATGAATCAAATCCCGACTGTCGCTTTTGTACACAAGTCATACACATAACTTTCCCTGGCCTAATCGGAATATTTCCAAGATCGACAGGCGCAATGATTCGGGAGTCACTCGCATAAGTTTCGCAAGAATTGTCAAAATTTTTCCAAGACCGCTAGACGTATTGCTTCGCGAGGCATTCGCATAACTTTACCACGACTAGTCGGAATACTTGCAGGACCGACAGCCGTATTGAATCGAGGGGCACTCGTATAATTTTCTCAACAGAGTTTGGGATGTTTTCAATTCTGATACCCGCACTGCATCGATAGGCACTTGCATAACATACCATCTACAAGTCGGAGTATTTCCAAAACCGACTTTCGTATTGGTTCGAGAGGCTCCCACATAACCTTACCTAAACTAGTTGGCATATATCCAAGTGCGACAGTCGCATTCGATCGATAGGCACCCGCTTAGCTCTCAGTCGACTAGTAGGAATATTTCCATGTCCGACAGGCTTGTTAAACGAAGACGCACTGGCATAACTTTGGCATAACTGGCATAATGGTTGGAAAACTTACAAGTACGATATGTGCATTGGTTCCAGAGGAAATCGCATAACATCCATCAATTAGTTGGTTTATTTTTGAATCCGACAGTCGCAAAGTTTCAGGAGTCACACTTATCATTTTTACTCGACTAGTCTAAATATTTCCTAGTGCAATAACCGCTTTGGTTTGAGAGTTACACACATAACATTCCCCTGTATGGTTGGAATACCTCCAAGTATGACAGCCGCACTGTTTCGAGTGACACTCAGAGAATTTTCCCTGCGTTAGCGAAAACTACCAAGTCCAGCTGTCGTAATGATCCGAGATGCTCTCACATAATTTACCCTCGGCTAATCGAAATATTTGCATGTCCGACATTCTCATTTTTTCGTGAGGCGCTATTATAATTATACCTCGGTTATGCGGGATATTTAATTGTCCAACAGTCGCTTTGATTGAGTAGCACTAGCATAAGCTTCCAGGGACTAATCGGAATATTTCTAAGTACTACATTGGTTCGAAAGGCAATCGGACACCTTTCCCTTAACTAGTCGGTTTATTTCCAAGTCCGACTGTCGTATTGGGAAAGGAAAAATCGAGTAAAAATTATAAATTTCATTACTCTTACATATATTCAAGTCCAGCAGCCGTATTGTTTCAAGCCGATTGGTTCGAATAACTTTCAATCGAATAGTTGTAATATTTCCAAGTACGACATTCGCAATGGTCACAGAGAGAATCGCAGAAATTTCCGTTGACTAGTCGGGTCGATTTCAAGTCAGACAGTCGCATTGGCTCACAAATCTCCCACAAAACTTTTCTTCGATTAGTCAGAGTATTTCTATAACAGACAGCCGCATTGGTTAGAGAGGCACCCGCATATTCTTACCCTGATTAGTTGAAATATATCAGAGACCAATAGACGCATTGGTTCGAGAGGTACTCGCATAACTTTCCCCCGACTAGATGGAATAATTCAAAGTACGACAGCCGCTATGGTTCTAGTGTCATTTCCATACCTTCCCCTATACTAAAAGAAATATTTCCAAGTCCGATAGCCGCATTGTTTAGTTAAACACTCGCATAACTTTCGTGCGACTAGTTGAGAAATTTCCAAGTCCAACGGTAACTTTTGTTATAGGGGATCTCGCATAACTTTCATTCGGATAGTCGGAATATTCCCAAGTTCAACTAACTTTCTGGATCGAGAAGCACTCGCATAACTTACTTCGACTAGTCGAATTATTTCCAAACCTAACAGTCAGATTTGTTCACAAGTCACTCGCATATGTTTCCCTGGACTAATTGAAGTATTTCCAAGTCCGACAGCCGCATTGTTGAATAAGCACTTGCATAACTTTCCTGCGACTAGTTGGAAAATTTCCAAACCCAACAGTTGCATTGGATCAAAAGTTACTAGCAAATTACTCAAAATTTCCCTCGTCAAGTTGGAACATTTCCAAGTCCAACAGTTATTTTGGTTTGAGGAGCACTCGCATAACATTTTTTCGGCTACTCAGAATGCTCCAAGTCCGACAGTTGCGATGATTCAAGAAATAATCGCATAAAATTCCCCCGACTAGTCGGTATGTTTACAAGTATGAAAGTCGCATTTGTTAGCGAGACAATCGCATAACTCTCTCTCGACTAGTCGGAATCTTTTTAGAATCAGGATATGCATTGTTTTGAGAAACATTCGTACAACTTTTCTCGACCAGTCGGAAAATGTACAATTACAACAGACGAATTGGTTGGAGAGTCTCTCGCACAAGTTTCCCTCCACTAATGATAATAATTCTAGATTCGATTGTTGAAGTGCTTTTAGAGACAGTCGCACAACTTTCCTTCTATTAATCAGCGTATTACCAAATCCGATATTCGTATTGGTTCATAAGTCACTAGCATAGCTATCCCTCGACTAGTCGGAATCTTTGCATTTTTGCAAGGCCAACAATCTCATTAATTCTCACGTCACTCTCATAATTCTCCCTCGACAATTCTGGATATTTTAAAGAAAGTCAGTGGTTAAATTCTGGCAATGATTCTCAATTTCCTCGCATAGCTTTCTCCCGTCTAGTCAGAATAGATCCAACTCCGACAGTCGCATTTGTTCGAGAGGTATTCAGGTTACTTTCCCTAAAATAGTCGGAATATTTCTAAGAGCGTCTTTCATATTGGTCCCAGAAGGATTCTCAAATCTTATCCTCGATAAATCGGAATAAATCTAGACCCGACAGACGCACTGTTTTGAGAGGCACTGGCATAACGTCTCTTCGACTAGGTAGAATATTTGAAATTTTGACAGTCGCATTGGTTCGGGAATAATTCGCATAACATTCTCTCGACTAGGCGGTGATTACCAAATACCAAAATCTCATTGTTTTGAGAAGCAATTTCGTAATTTTTCCTCTTCTAGTTTGAATAATTCCAATGCAGATAGATGCAATGTTTCTTGAAGTAAACGCATAACCTTCCCTCAGCTAGTCGGAATTTTCCTAATCCGAGAAATCGCATTGGTTCAAAGGGCAGTCGCACAATTTTCTCTTGGCCAGTCGGAATGTTTCCAAGTCCGACAGTAACATTGGTACGGGATGCCCTATCAAAATTTTCCATCGACATGTCAGAACAGTTATAAGTGCGATAGTAGTATTTGTCCGAAATGCAGCCACCTGACTTTCCCATGACTAGACGGAATATTTCTATGAGAGACAGTTGCAATGCTTCGAAATGCTCTTGCATAGCTATTCCTCGACTAATAGGAATGTTTCCAACTCTGCCTTTCGGATTGTTTCGACAGGGAAACTCATAACTTTCCCTCGACTACCAAGAATATTTTCAAATCCGACAATCGCATTTATGCAGGATGCAATCGCTTAACTTTCCCTGAACTAGATTGAACAGTTCTAATTGCGACAGTTGCATTGGTTCGAGAAGCACAAGAATAACTTTCTCTCGTTTAGTCGGAATATTTTCAAGTGCGGCAGCATCTTTGGTTCGAGAGGCATTCGTGTAACTATCTATTAACTAATCGGAAAATATCTATGTCCGACAGTACCACTGCTTTGAGAGGACCTAGCAAAATTTTACCTCGACTAGCCGGAATTATTCCAAAACAGACAGTGTCATTGTTTCGGTTGTTACGCGGCCAAAATTTTCTCGACTAGTCGGAATATTCTGAAGTGCTTTAGTCGCATTGGTCCGAGAGGCACTTTCATAACTTTCCCTTGACTAGTTAGAATATATCTAAGTCTGACAGTCGTATTGTTTTGAGAGGAACTCGCAAAATATTCCCCGTGCCAGTCGGAATATTTCCAAGTCCGTGAATCGTATTGGTTCGAGAAGCACTCACATAAATTTCTCTCGATTTATCGGTATATTTCCTAGCCCTACAGTTGAATTGCCTCACAAGTCACTCGCATAATATTTTTTCGACTAGTCGGAATTTTCCAAGTACGACAGTCGGTTTGTTTCATTCGGTACTCACATAACATTTTCTGGACTAGTCGGAATATTTCCAAGATCGGCAGCCGCATTGGTTCACAAATCTCTCGCATAACTATTTTTTGAATAGTCGGCATAATTCTACGCCCGACAGTCAATTAGATACGAGTGGCACTAGCATAAAGTTCCTTCACCTAGTTGTAATATTTCCAAATCTGTCAGCGGAATTTGTTCGAGAGGTTATTGTACAACTTTCCATCGACTAGTTGGTATTTTTTCAAGTCCGGCAGTTGCTTTGGCTTGTGAGGCAGTCGCATAACATTCTTTCGACTAGTCGGAATACTTCCATGCACGACAGTCGAATTGGTTCATAAAATACTCGCATAACTTCCACTCGGCAAGTCGAACATTTCCAAGTACAACAGTAACTTTGGTAAGAGAGGCACTCGCATAAATTTCCCTCGACTATTAGATATATATCTAGGTCCGTCATTCGTCTTGGTAATTGAGGTATTTGCATAACTTTCCCTCGACTAGTCGGAATATTTCCAAACACAACAGTCTTATTTGTTCAGAATTCGCTCGCACAAGATTCCCACGATTAGTCAGGATATTTTCAAGTCAGGCACTACCATTGTTTCACAAGTCCCTGGCATGACTCTCTCTTGACTAATTGGAATATATCTATGCACAACTGCATTGGTTCGAGAAGCACTCGCATAATTTTCCTACAACCAGTCGGAATAATTCCATGCTCAACAGCCGTATTGGTTCGTGAGGCACTCGCATTTCTTTTGCTCGACTAGTCGGCATACGTTTAAGTTCGATAGTGGCATTGCAAATGGGTGTATTCGCATGACATTACGTCGATTAGAAGAAATACTTCTAATTCGGACTGACGCATTGGTTTACAAGACACTCGCATTACTTTCCCTGAACTAATCGAAGTTTTTCCATGTCCGACAGTCGTATTTGTTCGACAGGCTCTCGCATAACATACCCTTGAATAGTCGGGAAATTTCCAAGTACGACAGTCGCTTTGTATCGAGAGGCAAACGCGTAACTATTTCAAGATTAGTCGGTTTATTTTTAAGACCGACAACCGCATTTGCTCGAGAGGTACTTGGATAACTTTCCCTCGACTAGTCGGTATTTTTCCAAGTCAGAGAGTTGCTTTGGTTTGTGAGGCAGTCGCATAATTTCCTTTCGATTAGCTGGAAAATTTCCAAACCCGACAGTCGCATTGAGTCATAAATCACTCGGATAACTATACTTAGTAATATTATCAAGACCGACAGTCCCTTTGTTTCGAGTGGAACTCGCATATCTTTCCCCAGACTTATCGGAATATTACCAATTCCGACATTAGAATTGGCTCATTAGTCACTCGCATAATTTCTTTTCAACTAGTCGGAATATTTCCAAGTCCGACTACAGTATTGGATCGAGAGGCACTCGCATAACTTTCCGTCGATTACTCGTAATATTGCCAAGTCTGACATTCGAATTGGCTCACAAGTCACTCGTATAATTTTCCTAAACTAGTCGGAATACTTCCAAGTCTGCCGGTCGCTTTGAGTCGAAAGGCACTCTCATAACTTTCCCTCGGCTAGTCGGAATATTTCCAAGCCCAACATTCACATTTGTTCACAAGACATTGGCATAAGTTTCCTTAGACTTGTTGAAAAATTTCCAAGTCCGTCAGCCACATTGGTTCGAGAGGAATTCGAATAATTTTCTCTCAACTATTCGGAATATGTCCATGTCCAGCAAATGTTTTATCTCGAGATGAACTCGCATAAATTTCTACCAACTAGTTGAGTTATTTCCAAGT
Organism: Vespa mandarinia; assembly: GCF_050613455.1. Classification (NCBI taxonomy): domain Eukaryota; kingdom Metazoa; phylum Arthropoda; class Insecta; order Hymenoptera; family Vespidae; genus Vespa; species Vespa mandarinia. The sequence goes on from NW_028197191.1 coordinate 679,437, forward strand.
TCAAATTCCTCATTGGTTGCAAAGGAAATAGCATTACTTCCCCCGATTAGTCGGGGTATTTCCTAATCCGATAGTCGCAATGTGTCGGGAGTCAATCGCATTAATTTCACTCGAATATTCGGATTATTTCAAAGTCCAACAGCCGCATATCTTCTAGAGGAACACGCACACCGTCTTCCGACTAATCGGTATATTACCAAGTCCGTCATTCGATTTGTATCACAAGTAACTCGCATAATTTTTTTTTAAGTAGTAGGAGTATTTCCTAGTCCTACAGTCGCTTGGTTTCATGGGGTTCTCACATAATGACCTAGACTAGTCGGAATATTTACAAGTCCGACAGCCGCATTGGATTGAGAGCTACTCACATAAGTTTTCCTAGACTAGTCTGGATAGTACCTAGTCCAACAGTCGTATTTGTCCGAAATTCACTCGCAAAACACGCAGTCAGGTAGTCTGAATATTTCCAAGTCCGACGACCACATCGATTCGTTAGAAACACGTAAAATTTTTCCTAGAATAGTCGGTATAATTCCAAGTTCGACAGTTGCATTGATTCACAATTCATTCGCATAACTCTCACTCTTCTAGTAGGAACAGCTCCAAGTCCGACAGTCGCTTATGATCGAGTGACACTCGCATAAATTTCCCTAGACTAGTCGAATCATTTCCAATTTTGACAGTAGTATTGGCCCGGGAATCACACGCATAATTTACCCTTGACTAGCCGGAATATTTTCAAGTACCTCAACCATATTGTTTTGGGAACAACACACATAACTTTTATTTGATTATTTGGAATACTTCCGTGTCCGAAATTCGCATTTGTTCCAGAAGCAATCGCATAACCTTCCATCGAATTGTCGTGTCATTTATAAGTCCGACAGGCAGTAGGTCGTTAATTACTCGCAAAATTTGCATTCGAATGATCGTTATATTTCAAAGCCCGACTGTCGTATTAGTTCGAGAAGTAATCGCAGAAATTTCCCTCGACTACTAGAAATATTTCCAAGTACGACAGCTTCTTTGGTTCCATAGTCACTCATATAACTATCCCTCGACAAGTCCGAATTTTTCTAAGTCCGACAGTCTTATTGGTTCACAATTAAGACGCATAAATATTTTTCGACTACACGGAATCGTATCGAGACCGGTAGCCGCATTTACTATAGGGGTACTTGCGTAATTTTCCTTCGACTAGTCGGTATTTAATCGAGCACGACAGGTTGTTTTCAATTGTGAGACAGTCGAATAACTTTCTTTCGACTAGTCCAAATATTTCCAACTCCGGCGGTCGCATTGGTTCACAAATCACTCACATATCTATATTTCGTCTATTCGGAATATCTCCAAGTCCTACAGTCGTATTGGTTCTCGAGTCACTCGCATTACTTTCATTCGACTCAGCGGAATACTACCTTGTACGGCAGTCGTATTGGTTCCAGAATCACTCACATAACGTTCCTTCGACTAGTCGGAATATTGTCACGTCAAACAGCCGAATTGGATCACAAGTAAATAGCATAAATTTCTTTCAACTAGTCGGAATATACCTATGTCCGACAGTCGTATAGGATCCAGAATCGCTCGTATAACCTTCCCTCCACTAGTCGGAATAGTTCCAAATGCGACAGTCGCTTTGGTTCTTCTTGCACTCGCATAGATTTCCCTAGAATAGTTGGATTATTTCCAATTCCGACAATCATATTGGCCGTAGTAGTTCTCGTATCAATTCCCATAGATTAGTAGGAATATGTTCCAGTCCGGCAGCCGTATAGTTTCGGGAGGCACTCACATAACTGTCTCCCAATTAGTTGCAATATTACCATGTCCGACAGCCTCATTGGTCACAAAGGCACTTGCATAACTATCTCTCGACTAGACGGATACTTCAACGTCAAAAGGTAGCATTTGTACACAAGTTACTCACTTTTGTTTTCCTCGACCTGTCAAAATATTTCCAAGTCTAACAGTCGCAATGGATCGAGAGGCTCTTGCATAATACTCCCTGAAACAGTCGGAAAATTTCCAAGTCCGTTAATTCATTTGTTCACAAGCCACTCGCATGGTTTCCCCTTGAATATAGCATTTATTTCCAAGACCTATATTCGTTTTGTTTCGAGTAGGACTCGGAAAACTTTCCCATTACTAGATGAAATATTTCTAAGACCGACAGTCACATTGTTCCATCAGGCATTCGCATATCTTACCGTCGACTAGTCGGAATACCTACAAGACCGACAGTCGCATTGGTTCAAACGTCACTCATATAACATTCCCTGGACAAGTCGGAATATTTCCAATTCCGACTGTCGCATCGGTTCACACGTCACTCGCTTAATTTTTCCTCGACACATCGGAACATTTCCAAATCCGACAGTCGCATGAATTCACTAGGCTCTCGCATACCTTTCCCTCGTCTAGTCGGAATAAATCCAAGTGCGATTGTCGCATTGGTTCGGTAGGCACACGCATGATATTCTCTCGTTTAGTCGGAATATTTCTAAGACCTGCTGTCATATTGGTTTGAGAAGAACTCGCATAACTTTCCTTGCGTAGTTGGTATATTTCTGTATCCGAAAGATGCATTGGTTCATTCATTCGGATTGGTTCAAGTCATTCGAATAACTTTCTGTCGATTAGTCGGAAAATTTCCCAGTCCATTAGTTGCATTAGTACGAGCAAAACTTGCATAACTTTCCCTCGATTAGTCATACTACTTATATATCTGATAGTTGTATTGTTTCGAGAGGCATTCGCATAACTTTCCCTTGGTTAGGCGGAATACTTCCAAGTCCGACAGTCGCACTGATTGTAGAGGTACTGGCATAAATTTTCCTGGAATAGTCGGAATTGTTCTACCTGCGATAGTCGTTTTGTTTCAAGAATCATTCCCATTACTTTCCCTCGATTAGTCGAAATATTTTCTGGACAAGCGGTCGTATTGCTTCTAAAGGCACTCGTTGAACTTTCCCTAGACTAATCGTAATATTTTAAAGACCAACAATCATATGCTTATAGAGGGGCTTGCATAACTTTCCCTCGTCTAGTCGGTATATTTCTATGTCCGATAGTCACATTTGTTCAATAGGTAGTCGCATTGCTTTTCCTCGCCTACTAGGAATATAGTCAAGTACGACAATCGCATTGGTTCGAGAAGCACTCGCGTAAATTTTCCTCGATTAGTCGGATTATTAACACGTTAGATATTCTTATTGGAATACAATTGACTCGCAAAATTTTCTCTTGACTAGTCGGCAATTAGCACATCCGAAGGTCTCATTAGCTCACAAGTCCTTCGCGTAAATTTACCTCGATTAGTCGGAATATTTCCAAGTACGACATTCGCATTGGTTCGAGATGCTCTAGCATAAGTTTACTATGTATAGTCGGACTACTTCCGGGTCTGACGTTCGCACTGGTTCAAGAGGCACGCGCATACATTTTCTTCAATTAGTCGGAATTTTCCTAGATGCGACAGTCGCGATGTTTCGAGAATCATTCCCATAACTTTCCCTCGACTTGTCGAAATATTTCCAAATGCGGCAGCCGCATTGGTTCGAGAGGAGCTCACAAAACTTCCCTCGACTAAACGGAATATTACCACGTCCTCAAATATCATTGGTTCACAAGTCACTATACACATATCTTTTCGACGATTGGTCGTAATATTTCCAAGACCGCGATTCGCATTGGTTCGAGAGGCACATAGACAACATTCTGTTGACTAGACGGAACATTTCAAGTTTCAACAGTCGCTTTGGCACCAGAAGCATTCGCATTACATTCCCTCGACAAGTCGAAATATATCAAAAACCAGCAGTCGTACTGCTTCGAGATGGATTTGCCTAACTTTCCCTTGACTGGTCGGAATAATTTCAAATCCGACAAACATATTGCTTCCAGGGCCAATCGCATAACTTTTCCTCGACTAATCGGGTTATTTCCAAATCCGACAGCCGCATTGGTTCGAGTGGAACTCTCATAACATTTCCTAGACTAGTCGAAATATTTCTAAGTCCGATAGCCGCAATGGTCACTCGCATATATTACATTTGACAAGTCAGAATATGTCCAAGTCTGACAACCGTATTGGGTCGTGAGGAACTCTCCTAAATTTCTTCAGACATGTTAGAATATATAGAAATACAGAAATATAGAAATACAGCATCCACATTAGTTCCAGAGAAAATCGCCTATAATTCGTTCGAATTGTCGTAATATTTCCATGTCCTACAGTCGCGTTGGTCCGAGAGGCACTCGGATAACTTTCCCCAGACCAGTTGGAATATTTCCAAGTCCGGCAGCCGTATTGGATAGAGAGACTGTTGAATAACTTTCCCTCGAACAGTTGGCATACTTCCATGAACGACAGTTGCATTGATTGATAAGTTACTCGCATAAATTTTCCTCGACTAGTCGGAATATTTCCGAGTCAAACAGTCAGATTTGTTCACAAGTTATTCGCATATCTTTCGTTCAACTAGTCGGAATACATCTGTGCTTGACAGTCACATTGGTTCCAGAGTCACTCGAATACCTATTCATCGACTAGTCGGAATATTTCCAAGTCCGTCAGTCGCATTGTTGCGACAGGTATTTGCACAAATTTCCTTCCTGTAGTCGAAATATTCCTAACTCCGACAGTTGCATTGGTGCGAGAAGCACTCGCACTACTTTCTCTCGACTAGTTAGAATTTCCATATCCGAAAGACGCACTGGTACGAGTAGAACGCTCACAAAGTTCCCTCGAGCAGACAGAATATTTTCTAGTCCGCAAGATACACCGGTAAGAGAAGCACCCGCATAACATTCTCTCGAATAGTTGGAATGTTTACAATTCCAACAGTCGCAATATTTCTGGGGGATATCGTATTTCTTTCTTTCGCCAGGTCGAACTATGTCGAAGGGCGAAAGTCGCATTGGTTCGAAGGAATATCACATAACTTTCACTCGACTAGGCGTAATGATTCTAGAAATGATTTTCGCAATCGGGAGGCCTATCATGATATTCTCTAAACTGGTAGGAGCATTTCTAATTGCTATAGTCGCGGTGGTCCGAGTAGTACTCGCACAACCTTCCCTATACTAGTCGAAATATTTCCAAGTCGGACATTTGCTACGTTTCACAAATCACCCGTGAAACTGTCCCTTGACTAGTCGGAATATTTATAAGTTCGTAAGTCGCAGTGGTTCTAGATGCTCTCTCATAACTTCCCAACTACTTGTCGGAAATTTTCTAAGTACGGCAGTTGCATTTTTTCGATTAGCTCTCGCACAAATTATTCTAGACTATTTGGAATATTTCCAAGAGCAATAGTTGCATAAGCTCGAGCGGCACTCACATAACTTTCCCATAACTAGTCGCAATATAACTAGGTCAAACAGTCGCATTGTTTCATGATATACTCGCATGACCTTCCCTCGACTAGACGGAATGCCTCCAGGTCCGACAGTATATAGTAAAGCTAGGCACCCGTGGTGTGCCTGCACTTATCCTACCTCTCCCATTCGGGTAAACGCTTCGGAGCTATCTACTAGCAGCATCCACCAAGGCCAAGTGACCGTACTCGGAAAAACCCAAAACTCCTGCCGGCGGGGCAGTGTGAGCGGCTTAGCCACGACCAACATCCTCGCATCAACACAACTCCACGTCTATGCCGGGCTTGCCCATGGGGAACGCCGGAGAGGTCCACTCACGTTCCGCGAGCGATCCACTCGTTCCGTAGGATGGGATGGGATTAGAAGGATAGCAGATCTATTAGAGAGATTTGGTGGTGGTGGGAAATTACGGAAAATAGGAAGGTGCGTACGAGCATCTCCTACCATATCTTGTTCGAGAGTGGGCTGACCCATGAGGATTACAGGCACCCACCCCCACCATCGGAACGCCGACATTCCCGGCTGAACAGAATTCATGAACAAATGACACTTTATAATGAGGAATTCTTTGCAAAATTCTGCAAAGAGGATGAAGACCTCGGCCGTGGAGACAAGATGTCTCGCTGCTTCTGACCAACTCATTTCACGGAAAGTTTCTTAAAGAGCATCTCTGTGTGGTTCGTAAAACAGACAGTCGAAGATGTGGTGCGAAACCGTGTCCACTTCGCCACCCTTGCATGATTCTTCCGTGATGATGTCCGGAGACGTCAGCTTGGCCTATAAGGCTTCGTGTCTTGCAAGAACAGACTTGTGAATGAGATTGGAAAGACCAAATGAGCACCTATACTGTTCCTGATGTTCGGGAGTAACGCGTATGTTGTCCTCCACTTGGAGGAGAATTCCCACCTATACTGCCAAACTACTGCCTAGATTTTAGATTTCCTCATTGCCCTGTCCTGTTATCGCGCGTTTGATATTCGTGCCTACCGGTTTAGCGTAATTGTCTTTGAGCAACTATTTTCTTAATATCGTATAGTCTCCTTCGTTTCAATAATTGGAGATCTATCGAGGACTCAGCTGCTATGACGCAGAAGGACTCCGTAGCAATTGTGCGATTCGTGGATGTGGCCGAGATGAGGGCCGATCGCTGTGTTGCGCTTAACTTTTTGAGTATCCTTTCCGTGCATAGATCAGACAATCCTGCTAGCGCGTACGTGACCGTAGGGGTGAACACGCCTCGATAGATCACTCGTTGGGCGCAGTGGCGGAGTCCCCATTCTCTAGCTGCTAACGTATCTAGCTTTGCGAACAATGGGCCAACTTTGTCGTTGAGGTAACGACAGTGCGTCGTGACACACAGCCTTTCGTCGAAATGTATTTCCAACCGAGAAAATCACATAGGTTCTCTAATTAGTCGCATAACTTTCCCTCGACCAGTTGGAAGATTTCCATTCCCACAGTCGCTTTATGTCGAGAGGCAATCGCATAACACTCCCACGACTAGTCGGAATATTTTCAAGTCCAGCAGCCACATTGGTTCTAGAAGCTCTCCCCCCCCCCCCCCCACCCCCCCCCCCCCCCACCCCCCCCCCCCCCCACCCCCCCCCCCCCCCACCCCCCCCCCCCCCCACCCCCCCCCCCCCCCACCCCCCCCCCCCCCCACCCCCCCCCCCCCCCACCCCCCCCCCCCCCCACCCCCCCCCCCCCCCACCCCCCCCCCCCCCCACCCCCCCCCCCCCCCACCCCCCCCCCCCCCCACCCCCCCCCCCCCCCACCCCCCCCCCCCCCCACCCCCCCCCCCCCCCACCCCCCCCCCCCCCCACCCCCCCCCCCCCCCACCCCCCCCCCCCCCCACCCCCCCCCCCCCCCACCCCCCCCCCCCCCCACCCCCCCCCCCCCCCACCCCCCCCCCCCCCCACCCCCCCCCCCCCCCACCCCCCCCCCCCCCCACCCCCCCCCCCCCCCACCCCCCCCCCCCCCCACCCCCCCCCCCCCCCACCCCCCCCCCCCCCCACCCCCCCCCCCCCCCACCCCCCCCCCCCCCCACCCCACGACTAGTCGGATTATTTCTATTTCCGACAGTAGAATTTTTTCGAGAGAAACCCGTATAACTTTCTTTTGACTAGTCGATATGTTTCCGACTACTATAATCGCATAGATTCGAGAAGCATTGGCATAACATTTCCAGCACTAGATGAAATATTACTAAGTTCGTCAATCGCATTGGTTCAAGTGGTACTCGCATGACTTTTCATCGGCTTGTCGGAATTCTTCCAAATCGGACTGTCGCAGTAGTTCTAGAGTTACTCCAATAACTTTCCCTCCACTAGTCGGAATATTCCTAAACCCGACAATCGCTTTGGTTTAAGAGGCACTAGCATAACATACCTATGACCACTAGGAATATTCCCTATCCCAATAGTAACATTGGTTCACCAATCACTCGAACAAAGTTTCATTGTCTGGTCGGAATGATTCCAGGACAGTCATTTGCTTTTGTTCGAGTGGCACTTGTATAAATTTACCCTGACTAGTCGGATTATTTCCTACTCTGACTGCCGCATTTGTTCGTGAATCACTCGCATAACTTTCCCTCGTCTAATCGGGATATTTCTAATGTTGACTGTAGCATTATATCTAGAATACCTCGCATAATTATACCCGACTAGGCGGAATATTTCCAAGTATAACATTCGCATTGGTTTGTGAAATATCCTCATATATTTCCCGCGCCTATTCAGATTTTTTGCAAGCTCGTCAGTGGCATTGGTTTACAAGATACTAGCATAAATTAGGAATGTTTCTAGGTTTGAAAATTGCAATGGATCGATTGGTATTCATATAATTATTCATCTCCATTTGGATTATTTTCAACTCCAACACTCACATTGGTTCGCAAGCCACTTGCATAAATTCCAATCGAATAGTCGGAATATTTCTGATTCCAACAGTTGTATTCGTTCGAGAGGAATTCATACAACTTCCCGTTGACAAGTCGGAGCATATCTACATGCGACAGTTACTTCGGTTCGAAGAGCACTCACATAAATTCCCACATACTTGTCGGAACAATTCTAAATCCGACTATCGCATTAGTTCGAGAGCACTCGTAAAGCTATCCCTCTACTAGTCCGAAAATTTTCAAATCTGACAGTTGCGTAGGTTCGATGGGAGCTCTTATAACTTTTTCCCGACCAGATTGAATATTTCTAAGTTCGAATGGACCTGTAGTTCCTATAGCACTCATATATATTTCAATCGACTAATCAGAATATTTCCAAGTCCGATAGTGGCATTCGATCGAGAGGCACTCGCATAATTTTCCCTCTACTAGTTGGAATATTTCCAAGTCCAAAAACCGAATTGTTTCGAGAGACAGTCGCATAACTTTCCCTACACAATTCACGATAATTTCAAGTCCGATTGCAACATTGGTTCTAGAGACGCACTCATAAATTTCTTTGACAAGTCTTCATATTTCCATGTCCGACCGCCGGATTGGATCTAGAGTCACTCGCATAAATTTCCCTCGAGTAGACGGAATATTTACTAGTTCGAAAGCAACAATGTTTCACAAGTCACATGCATAACTTTCGTTTGACTAGTCTGGATATTTCAAAGTCAGACAATCGCATTGGTTAATTCAACACTCCCATAACTTTTCCTAGATTAGTCGAGATATTTTCATGTCCGACAGCCACAATAGTTCACAAGTCACTTGCATAAGACTCCATCGGCAAGTCGGGATATTTCAAAGTCAGTTAGTCTTCTTCAGATTGCTTCTCAAGTTATATTATAACTTTTAAGTTAATTATAACTTTCCCACGACTAATCGCAAAGGTGCCAAATCCGATATCAGCACTTGTTCGAAAGCCACTCGTATAACATTTCTTCGACCACTGGGAATGCTCTTAATGTTGACCGACCTATTATTTCTAGAATTACTCGTATATCTTTCCTTCGACAAGTCGGATTATTTCTAACTCCGACAGCCGCATTAATTCGATAACCGCTCGCATTACTATCCCTAGAATAGTTGGAATATTTCCAAGTTCGAAGACTGAATGTGCCCGACAGGCACTAGTAAATCCTTCGCCGATTACTCGGAATATTTATATTACAGATAGCCGCATTAGTTTATTAGTCACTTGCAAAACTTTTGCCGACTAGACGGAATATTTCCAAGTTCTACAGTTGCATTGGTAGGAGAGACACCCACATAACTTTCTTTCGACTGATCGGAATATTTACAAGCACTACAGCCGGATTGGATCACAAGACCTTCGCATAACTTTCCCTCGACGAGTCGGAATATTTCCAATACCGATAGTCGCATTGGTTCTCAAATCACTCGCATAACTGTCCCCGAAAAATCGGAATATTTCCAAATCCAACAGTCGAAATTGATTTATAAGTCATTCGCATTACTTTCCCTCGACTAGATGGAATATTTCTTGGTCTGAACATCGCTATAGTTCGAGAGGAACTCTCATAAATGTCCCTCGACTAGTCAGTATATTTCCAAGTTCTAAAGTTCCATTAGATCTGAAGTCACTCGCATAACTTTCCTGCGATAGGTCGGAATATTTCTAAGTTCGACAGTCCCATTGTTTCAAAAGTCGCTTACATAACTTTCCTTCGACTAGTCGAAATATTGATAAGGACGAAAATCGAACTGGTTTTAGTTGAACTCTCTTAACTTTTCCACTACTAGTCAGATTAGTTTTAAGTCCTACAGTCGCATTAATTTGCGATGTACTCGCATAACTTTCCCTCGACTAAAATGAATATTGCTAAGTCCGACAATCGCACTGCTACGAGATACACTCTCATAAGTTTCCTTCGAAATGTCGGAATATTTACAAATCCAACAGTCACATTGTTTCACAAGTAATTCTCATAACTTTCCCTCCACGAGTCGGAATATTTCTAGGAACGACAGTCTCATTGGTTTACAAGCCACTCACATAATTTTCCCTCGATTTGTCAGCATATTTCTAGGACCCACATTGGCATTGGTACGAGAGGCATTCGCAAAACTGGCCATGGATTAGTCGGAAAAATTCCAATTCTGGAAGCCACACTGGTTCGAAAGGTATGTGAGCAACATTCCCCCGACAAGTCGAAATATTTTCAAGTAAGAAAGTCCAACAGGACCAATTACAACATTCCCCCGATTTGTATGAATATTCACAGGACTGTCAGTCACATTGGTTCGAGAGGTACTCGCAAATCGTTCCCTCGACAAGTCGAAATAATTTCAGGTCGGACCTCCGCAATGTTTTGAGTTGCACTCGCAAACGTGTCCTACGATTAGTTGAAATTCTTCCAAATTCCAACAGCAGCATTGGTTCGAGAAGTAGTCGCATTACCTACGACTAATCGAGTAATTTCCAAGTCCGACAGTGGCATTGGGTCGGGAGTCACTCGCATATCTTTCACTAGACTAAAGTGAATATTTCCAAGTCCAACAGTCGCAATGGGTCGGGGGGAACTCTCAGAATTTTCAATCGACTTGTCGGAATATTTCTAAGTCCCACGTCCATTTTGTTTGGACTAGAACTCGCATAATTATCTCCTAACTAGACGGAATATTTCCAAGTACGACCGTCGCCTCGGGTTGAGTGTCACTCGCATGACATTCACTCGAATAGTAAATATATTTGGAAGAACGTCAGTCGCAATGAGTTAGGAGACACTCGCATAAATTTCACTCAACAAGTCGGATAATCACCAAAATCCGATAGTCGCATTGATTCGACTGGTACACCCATATCATACTCTCTACTAGTCGTAATAATTCCAAGCACGCCATTCGGATAGGCTCACAAGTCATACGAATTATTGTTTCTCGAGTAATCAGAATATTTGCATTTCAGCCAATCGCATTGTTTTGAGAGGCACTCGCATAACTATCTTTCGATTAGACGAGATATTTCTAAGTCCAGCAGCCACTTAAGTTCGCGTAACAGTAGGATAAGTTTCACGCGACCAGTCGGAATATTTCCAAGTACAATAGTCGAATTGATTCGAGAGGCACTCGCATAACTTTCCCACGACTATTCGAATATGTCAAAGTTCGTCATCCGTTTTGGCTCGTGTGGCACTCGCATAACATTTCCTGGACTAGTCTGGATATTTCCAAGTCCAACATCCGAAATAGTTTGAAAGGCATCCAAATAACTTTTCTTCCACAAATCGGAAAATGTACATGTGCGACAGCAGCATTGGCTCAATAAACACTCGCATAATATTCCCCCGACCATTCGGAATATTTTCAAACCCGAATGTCGCAACGGATTGCAAGACACTCGCGTAACTTACGCCGACTAGTCGGAATTTTTCCAATCGGACAGCAGCATTGGATCGAGAGGCCATCGCATAACCTTCACTCGTTTACTCGGAATATTTTTTTGCATAATAGTCGCATTGGTTCAAAAGGAATTGGCATAACCCTCCCCTATCTTGTAGAGATACCTTCAATCCAGGCAATCACATTGTTTAATAAATTTCACGCATAACTTTCCATTGTCTAGTCGGAATATTTCCAAGTCCGATGTCTACATTATTTCGCGGGACACTTGCATAAGTTTCCCTCGAATAGTAGTAATATATTGAAGTCCGACATCTGCATTGGTTAGAGAGGTATCCGCATAAATTTCCCTCGACTATTCAGGATATTATCATTCCGACTGTCGCATTGTTTTCAGAGAAAATGGCATAACTTACCCCCTCGACTAGTTAGAATGGCTCCAGGTCCGACAGTTGTTAATGTTCGAGTGGCTGTCGCATGAGTTTCGCTTGACTTGTCGGAATGTACCCAAGCCCGACAGTCACGAATGATCACGAGTTACTTGCTTAACAATTCGTCGACTAGTCGGGATATTTCCAAGTCCAACAGCCATAATGTTTCACAAGTTGTTTGCTTAATTCTTCATCGTATGGACGTGATATTTCAAAGGCAGATAGTTGCTTTGGTTTACAAATCACAAGAGTAACGTTTCCACGTCAACTCGGAATGATTCCAAGCCGACATACGCTTTGGTTCGAGTGTGACTTGAATGACGTTCCCTCGACTAGTTGGAATATTTTCATGTCCGAAAGCCGCATTGGTTCTAGAAACACTCGCATCACTTTCACTCGACTACTCGTGGCAGTCGCATAAATTTCGCAGACTAGTTTGAATATTTCCATTCCCGATAGTCGCATTGGTTTACTAGATGCATATCACATCACCAGAACTCCGACGATCCCGGCAGAACAGTATTCATGAACTAATAACCCTTTATGATGATGGATTCTTTGCAAAACTCCGCGAAGACGGAGAAAGACGCGGCCGTGGAGACAAGATGTCTTGTTGCTTCCGGCCAACTCCGTTTACGGAGAATTTCTTCCAGTGCCTATCTTTGTGGTTCGAAATCCAGATAGTAGATGATGTAATGCGAAACCATGTCCTATTCGCCACATTCGCATGCTTCTTCCTTGATGATGTCCAGCGACATCAGCATGGCCTTGAAGACTTCGTGTCCTGCAAGAATCTGACTTAAGAAGTTGTTAGGAGAGACGAAGCGGGCATCAATCCTGTTTTTGATGTTCGGGATTAACGAGTATGTATTTCTTCCTTTGTAGGAGATTTCCCACCTACACTGCCACATCCTAGAGAATACCTCATCTAACTGTTTCGCTATCGCGCGTTTAACATTCGTGCATAACGATTTTAGCTTACCTGTCTCGGTGCACCAAATTTCAGAATGTCGCATAGTCTCCTTCGTTTCAGTAATTGGAGAGCTGTCGTGAACTACACTACTATGACGCAGAGGGGTTCCGTAGGGGTTGTGAAATTCACGGATGAGACCTACATGAGCGTCGATCGACGGGACGCACCTAACGTTTTGAGATCTCCTTCCGTGAAGAGATCAGACCATCCTGCTGCCTCGAACGTGACCGTAGGACGGAATACGATAGATCGCTCGGAGGACGCAGTGGCTGATTTCCTATTCCCGAGCTGCAAACCTAACTTGCTTTGCGAACAATGGGCCGACCTTGTCGTTGAGTTAACAACAATGTATCGAATACCCCAGCATTTTATCGAAGTATACCACGAGGTATCTAATGGAATTCATAATTTAATAATATTTTTCCCAGTTTTAATGTTGGGAGGCCTGATAGCTAGGCCGGATTTCTCGCTATTTTCTGCTTTCTATTCGGACGTTTCCCTCCCTTTTTGCCGATGGGATTCCACTTAACCCAATCTCTCTTAAGGACGATCTCCTCCGACTTACGCTTGGTGATTGTCAATTTCGCCGATGTGCACGATCCGGTAATGCTGTTAATCGGACGATTTCCGTTCACTTTGTGTTTTTTCCTTGTGAGCATCCTCTCGAGGCCTGCTTTGAAACATTACGTTTCTCTAGAGCGATTTTGTCCTTATGGTCCGTGAAGTAACTTGTCTTCAATTTAAAGGCGTTCCTCGTCTAGTCCAGATCTTGGAGTGCTTTGAGAACTAGAGGCCACGTAGCGTTGTTAAAGGATTCAGATATGTCGAATAACAACGCGACGGCATATCTCCGTGAGAAGGCAGAAGCTATTCGACGGATCTCTACTATTCCGTTCTATGGAACGTCCCTGGACAAAGCCGAACAGATTTTCCGGTATTCTTAGCGGCTCGAGGGAAGTTTCGATGTGGCGCAACTTCAGCAGACTTTCCATAACGTTCCCTTTTTCCGGAGAGAAGGCATATTAAAAGATAGGTCTCGTGGTCTTCCGTGTCTTCGTTGTCGACTTCAGGAGATAACTTAAGGAGTCCTCCTTCCATGTAGATGAGAAGATAACATCCCATTGAAAACATCCGTTGAAAATGTCTACGAATTGGGATGGGATGATGGCGAATGGTCTTTTGAGCCTATAACCCTCGATGAGATCCAGCCTCGGCGCTTTGCCGTTTTTAACTGATCATATGAAACGCGTGAACTCCTCCTTCTTGAAGAGTGGGTCATCCGCTGTTTCGATAACGTATCTTGAGAGATCCGTACTGCTCGCAGTTCTGGTGTGTCTTCGTATAGGGTGTCGTTCGGTACATTGAGGTGGATTCTAACTGTTTTTTGGATGTTAGTGGTCTTCCCTCCGACTCGTTTAAGAGTATTAATTACTCCCTTGGCGCGTAGTTTGCCCGCCTGTTCTTTATAAACGTACAACCACGGTTTAGCGTTGTCACGTTCCATAACGAATTGCTTCCAACTAACTGATTTGGCACATCTTAACCCTTCGCTGAATGCCCGCAGCGTAGAACGATAAACGTGCATTAACCTCAGGCGTGCATGATATTCATTTTCTCGCTGGAATGCGCGTCTCAATCTAGCAACCGCTTTCTTCTTGTTCTTTAGCGCTGATGACCTTCGTGGATTGAACTTTCGGTGAGCATTCTTCTCGGGCATAGATATATAGCAAGCGGTTTGTCGGACACAAGACAGCATGTTGGCTCGTGTCTCTACTTCTGAAGCAGACCCTAATCTGCTTCCCTTTAGCTTTGCCGCGGTGAGAGAAAGCAAGCAAACATGTCTCCATCGGCTCTCCTGGTATTGAATTGCCTGTTTCCGTTGCCCCAAGCAGCACCCTCCAAAACCGACAAGGCCCTCGGGGGATCTGCCGTGATGTCTGTTTAATAGTGATCACTGGACGTACATCCTGTTCTTACTTTCCATTGGACAATAAGTCTGGTCATGGAGTGCGACGAGAGGTTTACGTCGACGTATTAAGAGCCTATCGTGGTCCAGAATGTGGGTGACTGCTTTACGTAGTTAATTAATTTTAGCCCGGATGACCGGAATAGGGCTTCTAACCTCGAGGCTCTTTCGTGTATGCCCTGAAGGCCCCAGGAGGAGATCGTGCTATTGCGTCCAGAGGTATTAATTCTCTCTCCACACTTTGGGCACGAATAACTGGCCCCAGGTTCCTAAGGAGCTCCACCATTTTGTCTTTACACTGAATGTAGAGCGATGCTACGTAAAAGGAGGAGCCGAGTACTTGCACTACAGCACAGCCGCAGTGCCGATTGCTGACCTGCGAGATAGAAAGCAATGGGATGTTTGGGTTGGTCGCAGTGAATGCAAACCAGGATCTTTCATCGCGAATGGGAACAATTCCTGTCCCGTTGCCTAATCCTATAATCTCGTTTCCTTTCCCTTGCTTTTAAACGTACGACTCCTGTATAAGTTGCACGTTCAAGCGCTTTTGGCTAATAAGTTTGCGCTCTTCACTCGTTACCGTTTTAGTACGTCCCATATTTCGCTGAAATAAGAGAATTTTTGAGAACGTACGATTTATGTGAGGGGGGCCTTAGCCGAATACATTTTGTTACTGCGGGTGAATGCGCAGGGCTCTGCAAAAGTGACCCGCAGTGCCTCGAATTTAAGACCCGCGGCTAGGGCATCGGTGGTTTCAGGTGCGTTGTCCGCTTCAACATTTGCCAATGTGGCGTTGCCTATTTCTAGGGTTGCTTTCGGTAATTCCCGGGATGTATCCGCGCTATCTTGCTCGGCGTCTTGCTCCATTATCGGAGATAAGGGGTCCTTTACATTCGTTCCTTTAGCGCTGTAGTCGCGAGGGTCGCTGCCATTTGTATAGACCGGGGGCGTAAATTCCGCTTCCAGGGATTTTTGCGTGGAAAGCATGCTGACATACGATCGAATTCGCGATGGCGTGAATATCGATCCGCACCCTATGTTCTGTTCGACGAGTATATTATTCAAACTGGATGAAAGGTGATTTATTCCCTTAAACTAATCTCGGCCGATTTAGCATAAGCGACATTTGTTACAAACAAATTTGTGCACGTTCTTGCAAATGATAACAGCAAACTCCTATCGGACATTTCCAAAACTACTATAGATACTCAAAGACTGGCTTCCACCTGAATCATCCCGCGTTATGTGAAGGTAGTAACGCAGCTGAAGGTTCGGTGAGTAGCCATGGACGATGATCGCGCACTATCCCGGCGTGTTGCTGCGTGCCTGCGCTGCCTTACGCTGGACGTGCATCCAATCGTAACATTCGGGGACGCGCAAGTTTCATTCAGCAACGCTATGCACGAGCAACTCCTCACCTCGTTAACCATCACTGGGAAAACCTTCACCCTGAGATCCAAACGGGATGCTAATTCACTTCCGGAATATCTTTCCCCCCGGTCAACCTTCATGGAATTTAAACTGGTGACATCTTAATTAAATATAAGAGAAGAAGAAGTCGAAGGAAATCTTTTAAGCTGAAAGATATCGTATGAAGTAAAATAGTAATAATAATAATAATTTGTGAAGGAATGTAGTAACTCTCAGTTATACTTCCATTAATGATTAAGTGACTGTGTGATGATCAGACAACCGTAGAAGAAATTTAGAGAAATGCTTTAACTGATAGGGCTTAAAGGAGAAGGCAGAAATCATCTAGGCTTGGGTGCTCTATTAAGACAATTTAAGTTAAACACTTAGCGGAGTAGAGAAGTAATACGTAATCAAGATAATCTAACAAGGGTACTTTAAGTGAGAGGGCGTAGAGTGGAGAGGAATGAAATAAGATTTTTTTTCATAAGACTACTTTAAGTAATGGGGAGGAGGAAATGATCAAGGTTCTTATTGCATGACTTTAAGTAAGAGGGCTTATTGAGAGAGGTAGGGACATATGATCAAAGTTCTTAGGTAAAGTACTTCGGGTAAAATGACTTGGAAGCAAAAGAACATATAATCAAGTAAATTAGTAGAAGTACTATGAGTAAAAGGACTTAGACCGGAAAGAATGATCTTGTAATCAAGTGCTTTGGCAAAAATGCTGTGAGTAAAAGTAATATGAACAAAAGAGAGAGAGCATATCATTGAGGTAGTTTAGTGAAAGTAATTTAGGTAAAATAGCTGGGAAGAGTGGAGGAGGGTCATATAGTCCAAGTGTTTTTGTAAGGGTACTATTTGTAAGACGACTTCGAAGGAAAAGAGGGAAAATATGAGGAAGTATTTTGCTGAAAATACTTTACATGAAAGGATTGGGAAGGAAAGTGAAAGCACACAATCAAAATTCTTTTTTAAAAGTACTTTGAGTGACAGGACTTGGAAGGGGAGGAGTGCAATCAATCATAGTGGAGGTACTTTGGAAAAATACTTTAATGGATGGTACGTGGAGAGGAAGGAGCATATAACCTAGATACTTTAAAAGTACTTTTGATAAGGGCGCATTTTTGCTTAGAATAGAGAGGAAATCACAAGCAAAGTTCTATAGTAGAAGTATTTTAAGTAAGAGACTTGAAAACGAAAAGAAGTTCATATGATCAACGTAATTGGTAAAGGTACTACTGATTAGGAAGCGTAAAGAGCATAATCAAGATCGTTGGACCAAGTACTTCAATAAAAATACTAAATGTAACAGTAATTGTAAGTATAGAAGAATTTCCAATCTGACAGTCGCATTGGTACACACGTCACTCGCATGTCTTTCCTCGTCTAGTTGGAATAATTCTAGGACAATCAGTAGAATTGTTTCGGGAGTCACTCACATGACTATACTAGAAGGAATATTTCTAAGTCCAACAGTCTCATTGGTTCACAAGTCAATCACATATCCTTACTTGGACAAGACGGAATATTGATAATTCGGCAATCGCAATAGTTCTAGGCACGCTCTCATAACATTACCACTACTAGTCGTAATATATCTAGGATCAGCAGTCTCATTGTTTCGAGATCCAATCGCTTAACTTTCACTGGACAGAAATGAATATTGCTAAGTGCGACAGTCGCATTGGTCCGAGTGGCACTGGCAAAAATATTTCTCAATTTTTAGGAATTTTCCAAGATCAATGCTCACATTGGCTCACAAGGCATTCGCATTATTTTACTAGACAAGTCGGAATGTTTCCTAGTCCAATACTTGAAATTGGTTCACAAATTAGTTGCACAACTTTCCCTCGACAAGACAGAATATTTCTTGGACCTAAAACTGCAATGGTTCGAGAGAAACTCCCATAACATTCCCTCACATAATCGGTATATTTCTAAAAATCGCATTGGATTCCAAAGTCGCATCGGATCTCAAGTTACTCGCATAACTTACTTGCAACTAATCGGAATATTTCCAAGTCAGTTTCCAATCAGTAACATTTTTTCGAGTCCCACTTGCATAACTTTCCTTCACAAATCAAAATATTTTAAAGTACTTCAGTTGCATTGATTCGTGTGTCACTCGCACGACATACCTACGACATGTCGGAATATATTCAAGCCTGACTATCTCAATGGTTCACATTACTCGCATAACTGTCCAACGACTACTTGTATATTTCCAAGCGTGACAGCTGCATTGGTTCACACGTTTCTCGCATTACTAAGCCTCGACAAGTTGGCATTTTTGCAATCCTGCAAATATGTCTTTGGAACCAATACATCTGTCGGAAATGGAAACATACCGATTAGTCGAAGGATAGTTATGCGGGTGCCTCTCGATCTAATGAGTGCGCAGGACTTGGAAATATTCCGTCTAGTCGGGAAGAGCTACGCGTGTGATAAGTAAACCAAGGCGACTGTCGGTACTGAAAATATTCTGATTAGACGGCAAAAGATTTTCGAGTGCCTCTGGAACAAATGAAGAGATTGTATTTGGATATATTCAGACTAGTCTAGGGAAACTTAAGCGAGAGACACTCGCACCAAAGCGGATTGCGGACTTGGAACTATTCCTACTAGTCGAGTGAAATTTATGTGAGTGTAATCGAACCGAAGGGATTATCGGTCTTGGAAAAAATACGACCACTCGATGGAAATGTGTGAGAGTGATGCTAGAACTAGTGCATCGGTCCGAATTGAAAATGTTTCTACCAGTCAAGAAAAGATATGCAAGTTATCCTAGAATCATTGCAACGATCGGACCTGGAAATATCCCAAATAATCGAAGGAAAGTTATGTGAGTCTCTTGATAACTAATGCGGCTGTCGGAATTGGAAATATTCCAAGTTGTCAAGAAAAAGAAATGCGTGTGATTCTAGAATTAATGCGACACTAGGAGCAAAATATATTCCGACTATCGGGGGAACTTTATGCGAGCGCCACTCGAATCAAAACGAATGTTAGTCATAGAATCAATCCGTCTAGACGTGTAAACATTAATCGAGACACTTGTGTATCAATGCGGCTGTCTATCTTTGAAATATCCCGAGTACTCGAGGGAGAATTGAATGTGTATTTTCTAAACCAGTGCGATAATCAGACCTTGAAATATGGCGAATTGCCGAGGGAAATTTCTGCGACTTTCTTGTAAACTAACGCGAATTTCGTGCGTAAAAATATTCCATCTAGTCGAACGAAAGTTATGCGTGTGCCTCGCGAACCTATGCGGATGCTGAATTTGAAAATATTCCGTTCAGTCGGGAGAAGCTTTGCGAGTGACTAGTAAACCAATGCGATTATCGGGAATGGAATCTTTATTATCGGAATTTCACCTGGTCGTGAAAAAGTCATGAGTGTTTCCATCGAACCTATGTAACTGTTATATTTGAATTCGGACTAGTAGAGGGATAATTTTACGAGTGCTCTTGTACTAATGCGATAGTCAGACTTAGAATTGTTCCGACAAGTATGTGGGAATTTATGTGAGTGCTCTTCGAACCTAAGCAACTGTCGCATGTAGATATGCTCCGACTTGTCAACGGGAAGTTGTTTGAATTCCTCTCGAACGAATACAACTGTTGGAATCAGAAATAATCCGACGATTCGATGGGAATTTATGCAAGTGGCCTGCGAACCAATGTATTTGTTGGTGTTGAAAATATTCCAATTTGGAGATGAATAATTATATGAATACCAATCGATCCATTACAATT
This sequence comes from Vespa mandarinia, assembly GCF_050613455.1. Lineage (NCBI taxonomy): Eukaryota > Metazoa > Arthropoda > Insecta > Hymenoptera > Vespidae > Vespa > Vespa mandarinia. Next base: position 699,673 of record NW_028197191.1, read on the forward strand.
TTCAGACCTAGAAAAATTCCTACTATTCGAGGGATAGTTATGAGAGCGCTGAACGAACAAGTGCGACCTTAGGACTTGGAAATATTCCAACCAGTCGAAGCAAATTTATGCGAGTGCCTCTCAAACTAATCCGACAATAGGACTGGGAAATATTCTAACTGATCGAGGGAAAAATATGCGAGTGTTTATCGAAACATTGCAACTGTTGAACTTGAAAATATTCGGACGAGTAGAAATATATTTATACTATTGCCTCTCGACGAATACGACTGTCTAACTTAAAAATAATCCATCACGTCAAGGGAAAATAGTATAGTGCCATTCTAAACAAAGGGACTGTCGCGTTTGGAGTTATACCGAGTAGTCGAGGAAAAGTTATACGAGTGCCACTTGAAACAATACGACCAACAGGACTAGAAATATTATGACAAGTTAAGGGAAAGTTATGCGAATGCTTCTTGCACCATAGCGGCTGACGAACTCAGAATTGTTGAGACTAGTAGGGGGAAATTTATGTAAGTTCCTGATGATCGAATACGACCGTTGGACCTAGAAATATTCCGACTAGACAAGGAAAAGTTATACGCTTGTCCTCGAACCAATGTAGCTGTCGGACTATGAAAATATTCCAACAAGGCGAGGGAAAGTTAAACGATTGCCTTTCGAATCAAAGCGATTGTCAGGTTTGTTAATATTCCGTCTAGACAAGGGAAAGATATTAGGAATGTTCTGGAACTCATGCGGCGGTCGGATTAGGAAGTATTCCGACTAGTCCAGGGAAAGGCATGCGATCGCCTCTCGAAGCAGTGTGACTGTCGGACCTAGAAATATACCGACTAGTTGGGGGAAATTTGTTAGTGTGCCTCTTGAACAAGTGCGACCATCTTGCTTATCAATATTCCGTCTAGTCTATGGATAGTTATGCGTGTAATTTGTGAAGAAATGCCACTATCCGTGTTGGAAATATTACGTCTAGCCGAAAAAAATGTATGCGATTGATTTGTGAACTAATGAGATATTAGGACTTGGAAATTTACCGACTAGTTGAGGAAAAGTTATTAGTCTACATCTCGAACCGATGCGATTGTCAGATTTATTAATATTACGTCTAGTAGAGGCAAAGATAAACGAATGCTACTAGAACCAATGCATCTGTGCGACTTTGCAACATTCCGATTAATCGAAGGAAAATTGTACAAGTTCCTCCCGAATAAATGCGACAGCCGCTCTTGGAAATATTCCGACATATCGAGGGAAAGTCATGTGACTGGCTATCGAACCAATGCGACAATGGGATTAAGCAATATTACGTCTTGTCAAGACAAAGTTGTTGAGAGTTACTAGTGAACCAATGCGACCATTGATCTTGGAAATAACTCTATTTGTCGATGGAAAGTTGTGCAAATTCCTCTCGAATCAGTGGAACTGTCAGACTTGGAAATATTCCGACTAGAAGAAGGAAAGTAATGGTAGTGCCATTCGAACCAATGCAAATGTCGCACTTGCAAGTATTCCGACTTGTCAAGGGAAAATTATTCAAGTGTCTCTCGAACCAATGGGATTATCGGACTAAGAAATATTCCGACTAAACAGGGGAAATTCAAGCGAGTACCACTCTAATCTGAGCGGATGTTGGACATGGATTCATTGCGACCAGTCGTGGGAAAGCTATGGGAGCATTATGTGAACCAATGAGAATGTTTGAGTTTGAAATATTCCGACTAGTCTAGGGAGAGTTATGCGAGTGTCTTCTGAACCTATGAGATGTCTAGCTTGGAAATATTCCGAACGGTCTAGGGAACGTTATGCAGTTGTCTCTCGATACAATGCGGCTGTTGGACTTGGAAATATTACAACTAGATGAACAAGATGAAACGTTATGCAAGTGATTTGTTAACCAATGCAAGAGTCGGGCTTGATAATGTTCCAGCTCGTCGCGGGAAAGTTATGCGAGTGTCTCTTGATCCAATTCGGCTGTTAGAATTGGAAATATACCGACTAGTAGGAAAGAACACAACCGAAGTTCTTTAGTAAAAGTACTTTAAGTCAAGGGACCTAGAATGAAAACACAGAACGTGTAATAACTGTTTTGGTGTTAATACTTTTAGTAAGGGACTTGAAAAATTAAAGAGGAATATACGTTCAACGTACTTGGTAAAAGTACTTCAGGTTAGGGGGCGTAAACAACATATGCAAGACAGTTGGCTTAGTACTTCAGTAGAAATACTTTAAGCAACAGGAATTAGAAGAATAGGAGAATCTTCAAATCCGACAGTCGCATTATTACACACGTCACTCACCTCTCTCTCCTCGTCTAGATGGAATAATTTTAGGCCCAACAATAGAATTATTTCGAGAGTCACTCTCATAAATATCCCTCCACTAGACGGAATATTTCTCAGTCCGACAGTGTCATTGTTTCACTAGTCGTTCACATAATCTATCTTCGACTAGTCGATATATTGATAAGTACGAAAATTACATTAGTTTTAAGTGCATTCTTATAACTTTTCCATCACTAGACGGAATATTTCTAGGTCCAGCAGTCGCATTGCTTCGAGATGGACTCACAAAGCTTGTTCTCTACTAAAATCAGCATTGCTAAGTTCGACGGTCGCAGTGTTTCGTGAGGAACGCGTATATCATTCTCTCGACAAGTCCGAATATTTCCATGTCCGACAGCCGCATTGGTACGAGAAGCATATTCATATTATTCCCTCCGATAGTTGAAATAAATCTAGGTCTAGCAGATGCATGGTTTTGGGAGGCGCTCGAATAACTTTCTCTCGACTAGCCGGAATAGATTCAAGTCAGCCTGTCGCTTTGGTTCGAGTTGTAGTCGTAAATCATTCCCTAGTCTATCGGGAATTTTTCAAAGTCCGATAGTAGTATTGGTTCGTGTGGCATCCGCACTAATTTTTCTCGCCAACTTGAAATATTTCCAAGACAAATAGTCGCATTGGATCACAAGTCAATCGCATAACTTTTTCTCGACAACTCGAAAAATCTAAGACCGACAATCGTATTGGTTCGAGGCGCACTCGTATAACATTACCACGAATAGTCGTAATATTTCCTAGTTCGTAATTCGCATTGGTCCACAAGTTACTAGTAAAACTATCCCTCGATTAGTCGGGGAATTTCCAAGCCCCTCAGTCGCATCGATTCACCCAATGCTTGCATAACTTTCCCTCGACATGTCGGAAAATTTCCAAGTCCGACAGTCGCATTCATTCACAGGGCATTCGCATAACTCTCCCTCGGCAAGAAGGGATGCTACTAATTCCAACAATCCCATTGGATGGAGGGGCACTCTCATAAATTTCCTACGAAAATTCGGAATATTCCAGACAATTTCCTCATTGGTTCCAGACGCATCCACAAATCTTATCCTCCATTCGTTGGAGTATATCTGGGTCCGACAGACGCATTGTATTGAGAGGAACTTGCATAACCTTCCTTCGACTAGTCGGAAATTTCCAAATCCCATAGTCGCTTTATTTTGAGAAGCACTTTCTTATCATTCCAACGACTAGTTGGAATAATTCCAAAGCAGGCAGTTTCATCGTTTCGTGATGAAATTGCATAAATCTCTCTTGACTAGTCGGAATGTTTCCAAGTCCAACAGTCACATTACTACTAGAAGCCCTATCATAATTTTCCGTTGTCAAGTCAGAACAGTTATAAGTGCGATGATAGAAATGGTCCGAGATGCAACCGCATAACTTTCCTATGTCTAGTCGGACTATTTTTAGGAGTGACAGTTGCATTACTTCGAAATGCACTCGCATTAATATCCCTTAACTAGTCGAATTGTATCCAAATCCGTCTTTCGCATTGTTTCGAGAGGCAAACTAATAACTATCACTCGTCTACTTGGAATATATCTAGGTCCGACGGTCGCATTGTATTAATAGTCACACACATAACTTTCCCTAGAAAAGACGGAATACATCTAAGACAGACCGTCGCATTATTTCGTGAAGCCCTCGCATAACTCTCCCTCGACTAGTCGGAATATATCCAAGTCGACATTCGTATTTGTTGAAGAGTAACTATTACAATATTTCCACGACCAGTGGGAAGTTACTGAGTCCGGCAGACGCTTTGTTTCGAGAGGTTCTAGCACAACTTTCCTTCGACTAGTCGGAATATTTGTAGGTCTTACAGTCGCAATGGTTCGGGATACACACGAATAACTATCCCACGTCTTGCCGGAATATTTCCACGTCTGACAGTAGCATTGTATTGAGAATTCGCATAACTATCCATCGATTAGGCAGACTATTTCCAAGTCAGACAGTCGCATTGCGTTCGAAACGTACACGCATAGCTTTTCCTCGACTATTCGGAAAATTCAGGTTCGATATGTACTTGCACAGCTTTCCGTAGACTAATAGGAATATTTCCATATTCGATAGTTGCAATGGTCTGTGGTTCTCTTGCGTAATTCTCCACCACTTGTCGGAATTTTTTCAAGACAGGCAGTCGCATTTATACGTGAGGCAATCCCATAACTTATCCTCGTCCATTCGAAATATGTACAAGCCGACAGTAGTATTGTTTCGAAAGGCACTCTCTTATCTTTTCCTCGACTAATCCGAACAATGCCAAGTCAGACTTTTGCATTGGTTGGATAGGCAATCACTCAACTTTCACTCGTCTTGTCGCAAAGTTCCGCGTCCGACAGTCGCAATGGACCGAAAAACACTCGCAATACTTACAATCGATTAGTCAAAATATTTCCAAAACCAACAGTCGCGTCGTTGCTAGAACCACTCGCACAACTTTCCCTGGGCTAGTTTGTACATTTTTAACTCCGGCAGTCGGATAGATTCGAGAGATTCTAGAATGACTCTCCCTCGACTAGACTGTAAATTTCCAAGTCCGATAGCTTCATTCATTCGTGAAGCACACGCAAAATTTTTTCTCGACTAGGCGCGACATTTCCAAGTCCAACTTTCTCATTGCTTCGAAAGATATTATCAAAATTTTTATTGAAAAGTTGGAATATTTCTAGGTTCTACAGCAGCATTGCTTTGAGAGGCACTCGCACAACATTCCCTGAACTAGTCCGGACAATTCTAAGTACGCAAGTTGCATTGGATCGAGCAGAACAAGCATAACTTTCCCTCGATTAGCTGGAATATTTCAATATGCGACAGTCGCATTGGTTTGAGATGCATTAGCGTACTTTCTCTCAACTAGTCGGAGTATTTCTAATTGCGATATTCGTATTGGTCCGAGAGGCACTCGCGTTACGTTCCCCCGACTATTCGGAATATTATCAAGTACGATAATCGCATTGTATCACATGTAGCTCGCATAACTTTTCTTCGACAAGGCAGAATGTTTCCAAGTCAGATTTTCGCATTGATTTGAGAGGCACTCTCATTTCTAACTCTCGACTATTTGGAATATACTTAGGACTGACAATTACATTGTTTTGGGAGGCACTTGCATAGCATTCCCTCAACTTATGGTAATATTTCTAGGTCCGAATGTCCCATTGGTTCGAGAAGACACTCACACAAATACCCTCGTTTAGTCGGAATATTTGCTGATACGGCAGCCTCTTTGTTTCGAGAGGCATTCGCGTAACTTTCTATCAACTATTCGGAAAATATCTACGTTCGACAGTTGCATTGATTTGAGAGGACCTAGCATAACTTTCCCTTGACTAGTCGGAATTATTCCTGGTCAAACAGTCGCATTGGTTCGAAAGGCATTCGCATAACAATTCTTGGATTAGCGGTATCGTTTCCAAGCCCGACAGTCGCATTGGTTTAAAAGGAATTCGTATAAATTTCTCTTAAATTGCCATAATATTTCCAAGCCCAATCAATAGTCGCATATGTCCGTGTGTCACTCGCATAACTTTTCCTTGATTAGTTGGAATATACCTACGTCCGAGAGTCTCATAGTTTTTCGGAACGTTAGCATACCCTTCTCTGGACTTGACGGTATTACTCCAAAACTGACAGCGTCATTGGTTCGAGCGTTACGCTATCAACAATCTCTCGACTAAGCGGAATATTTCCTAACCCGAAATACGCACTGATTAGAGAAGTTCTCGTATAGCTTCTTCTCGACTAGTCGAAATATTCCGAAGTTCTATAGTCGCATTGGTCCGAGAGGCTACTTCACAACTTTCCGTTTACTAGTTCGATTGCTTTCAAGTCCCACTTTTGCGTTGATTCGAGAGGCACTCTCATAACTCTCCTGTGACTAGTTAGCATATATGTAGCTGCGACAGTCGCATTATTTCGAGCGGAACATGCAAAAATTCTCCTCGACTTCGAAATTTGTGTATGACTTAGCATCGCATTGTTTCGAGAGGCACTCGCATAACCTTCCGTTGGCAACTCGGAATATTTCCAATTCTGAGAGTTGCATTGGTCCAAGAGGCACTTGTATCATTTTCCCTCGTTTTGTCGGTATATTTCCAAGTGCGATTGTCGCATTGATTGGAGCACTCGCATATCATTCCCTCGCCTATTCGAAATATTGACACGGACAATATTCTCATTTGATCACAATACACTTGCATAACTTTCTCTCGTGTAGTTGGAATATTTCTATATCCGTTTGTTGTGTGGTTCGAAATGATCTCATACAAGTTTCTTTTGTCTATTCGCGATATTTCCAAATGCGACAATCGCATTGGTTGGAGATGTACTCTCGTAACTTTCCCCCAAGTAATCGGAAATTACTACGCACGAAAGTCTCATTGGTTCCCATGTCAATCGCATAACTTTCCCTCAACTATTCCGTATATTTCTAAGTCAGAGAGCCGAATTGTTTCCAGAGTCACTCATATTGCTTTCTCTCCAATAGAAGAAATATTTCTAAGTACGTCAGTCTCGTCGGTTCGGGAGTCCCTCGTATAACTATTCTACGATAACGCTAGATTTTTCAAGTCCAACAGTCGCTTAAATTCGAATAGCACTAGCGTAAGTTTCCAGCGTATATTCGGAATATTTCTAATTCCAACTGCCACACTAGTTCGAGAGGCAATCGCATAACTTTCTCTACACTAATCGGATTATTTCTAAGTCCGACAACCCCATTGATTCCAGAGGCCCTGGTAAAACATTCACTCGATTGGGCAATATATTTCCAATACAGAGAGTCGCATGGGATCGACAGGCACTCGTTTAACTTTTTTTCGACTTGAAGAAATATTTCCAATTCTGACAGGCGCATTGGCTCCAAAGTCACGCGTATAATTTTTCCTCGACCTGACAGAATATTGTCAAGCCCGGCAGTGGCATTGGTTCTAGTATCACTAGCACAACTTTCCCCGGTCTCGACGGAAAATTTCCAACTCCGCCAGGCGCAATGATTCGGGTGCCACTCGCATTAGTGTCACACGAATTGAAAAAAATTACCAAAACGGCAGCCGTGTTGGTCCGAGAGGCACTCGTGTAACTTTACCATGACTGGTCGGAATTCTAGCAAGACCGACACCGTTATTTATTTGAAAGGCATTCTCAAAACTTTCCCCCGAAGAGTCGGAATACTTGCAAGACCGACAGCCGCATTGGATCGTGATTAACTCGAAAAAATTTCCATCGATAAGTTGCATAATTTCCAAGTCCGACAATAGCAAATGTGTCGGCAGCCACTCGCATTATTTTCATTCGACTAGTCGGAATATTTCCTAGATCGACAACCGTTTTGTTGGAAAGTCACTCGCATAACTTTCACTCGTCTAGTCGGAATATTTTCAAGTATAAGAGCCGCATTGGTTCGATTGTCACTCTCATAACTTTCATTCGACTAATAAAAATCAAATCCCGACTGTCGCTTTTGTACACAAGTCATACACATAACTTTCCCTGGTCTAATCGGAATATTTCCAAGATCGACAGGCGCAATGATTCGGGAGTCACTCGCATAAGTTTCGCAAGAATTGTCAAAATTTTTCCAAGACCGCTAGACGTATTGCTTCGCGAGGCATTCGCATAACTTTACCACGACTAGTCGGAATACTTGCAGGACCGACAGCCGTATTGAATCGAGGGGCACTCGTATAATTTTCTCAACAGAGTTTGGGATGTTTTCAATTCTGATACCCGCACTGCATCGATAGGCACTTGCATAACATACCATCTACAAGTCGGAGTATTTCCAAAACCGACTTTCGTATTGGTTCGAGAGGCTCCCACATAACCTTACCTAAACTAGTTGGCATATATCCAAGTGCGACAGTCGCATTCGATCGATAGGCACCCGCTTAGCTCTCAGTCGACTAGTAGGAATATTTCCATGTCCGACAGGCTTGTTAAACGAAGACGCACTGGCATAACTTTGGCATAACTGGCATAATGGTTGGAAAACTTACAAGTACGATATGTGCATTGGTTCCAGAGGAAATCGCATAACATCCATCAATTAGTTGGTTTATTTTTGAATCCGACAGTCGCAAAGTTTCAGGAGTCACACTTATCATTTTTACTCGACTAGTCTAAATATTTCCTAGTGCGATAACCGCTTTGGTTTGAGAGTTACTCACATAACATTCCCCTGTATAGTTTGAATACCTCCAAGTATGACAGCCGCACTGTTTCGAGTGACACTCACAGAATTTTCCCTGCATTAGCGGAAACTACCAAGTCTAGCTGTCGTAATGATCCGAGATGCTCTCACATAATTTACCCTCGGCTAATCGAAATATTTGCATGTCCGACATTCTCATTTTTTCGTGAGGCGCTATTATAATTATACCTCGGTTATGCGGGATATTTAAATGTCCAACAATCGCTTTGATTGAGTAGCACTAGCATAAGTTTCCAGGGACTAGTCGGAATATTTCTAAGTACTACATTGGTTCGAAAGGCAATCGGACACCTTTCCCTTAACTAGTCGGACTATTTCCAAGTCCGACAGTCGTATTGGTAAAGGAAAAATCGAGTAAAAATTATAAATTTCATTACTCTTACATATATTCAAGTCCAGCGGCCGTATTGGTTCAAGCCGATTGGTTCGAATAACTTTCAATCGAATAGTTGTAATATTTCCAAGTACGACATTCGCAATGGTCACAGAGAGAATCGCAGAATTTTCCGTTGACTAGTCGGGTCGTTTTCAAGTCAGACAGTCGCATTGGCTTACAAATCTCCCACAAAACTTTTCTTCGATTAGTCGGAGTATTTCTATAACAGACAGCCGCATTGGTTAGAGAGGCACCCGCATATTCTTACCCTGATTAGTTGAAATATATCAGAGACCAATAGTCGCATTGGTTTGAGAGGCACTTGCATAACTTTCCCTCGACTAGTCGGGATATCTCCATGTCCGACCGTCGCATTGCTTCCAGTGTTACTCGCATAATTATCCCTCAACTAGTCGTAATTATCCCATTCCAACCTTCCCCTTTACTAAAAGAAATATTTCCAAGTCCGATAGCCGCATTGTTTAGTTAAGCACTCGCATAACTTTCGTGCGACTAGTTGAGAATTTTCCAAGTCCAACGGTAACTTTTGTTATAGGGGATCTCGCATAACTTTCATTCGGATAGTCGGAATATTCCCAAGTTCAACACCCTTTCTGGATCGAGAAGCACTCGCATAACTTTCTTCGACTAGTCGAATTATTTCCAAACCTAACAGTCAGATTTGTTCACAAGTCACTCGCATATGTTTCCCTGGACTAATTGAAGTATTTCCAAGTCCGACAGCCGCATTGTTGGATAAGCACTTGCATAACTTTCCTGCTACTAGTTGGAAAATTTCCAAACCCAACAGTCGCATTGGATCAAAAATTACTAGCAAATTACTCAAAAATTCCCTCGTCAAGTCGGAACATTTCCAAGTCCAACAGTTATTTTGGTTTGAGGAGCACTCGCATAACATGTTTTCGGCTAGTCAGAATGCTCCAAGTCCGACAGTTGCGATGATTCAAGATATAATCGCATAAAATTCATCCGACTAGTCGGTATGTTTACAAGTATGAAAGTCGTATTTGTTAGAGAGACAATCGCATAACTTTCTCTCGACTAGTCGGAATCTTTTTAGAATCAGGATTTGCATTGTTTTGAGAAACATTAGCAGAACTTTCCTCGACCAGTCGGAAAATGTACAATTACAACAGACGAATTGGTTGGAGAGGCTCTCGCACAAGTTTCCCTCCACTAATGATAATAATTCCAGATTCGATTGTTGAAGTGCTTTTAGAGACAGTCGCACAACTTTCCTTCTATTAATCAGCGTATTACCAAATCCGATATTCGTATTGGTTCATAAGTTACTAACATAGCTATCCCTCGACTAGTCGGAATATTTAAAAGGCAGTCAGTACCATCGGTTCGTGTGGCACTCGTATTACTTTCCCTCGACTAGTCGGAATATTCCCAATTTCAACAGTAGCTTTGGTTCACAGATACTCGCATAGCTCTCCCTCGACTAGTCGGAATCTTTGCATCTTTGCAAGGCCAACAATCACATTAATTCTCACGTCACTCGCATAATTCTCCCTGGACAATTCTGGATATTTTAAAGAAAGACAGTGGTTAAATTCTGGCAATGATTCTCAATTTCCTCGCATAGCTTTCTCCCGTCTAGTCAGAATAGATCCAACTCCGACAGTCGCATTTGTTCGAGAGGCATTCGGGTTACTTTCCCTAAAATAGTCGGAATGTTTCTAAGTGCGTCTTTCACATTGGTCCCAGAGGGATTCTCAAATCTTATCCTCGATAAATCGGAATAAATCTAGACCCGACAGACGCACTGTTTTGAGAGGCACTGGCATAACGTCTCTTCGACTAGGTAGAATATTTGAAATTTTGACAGTCGCATTGGTTCGGGAATAATTCGCATAACATTCTCTCGACTAGGCGGTGATTACCAAATACCAAAATCTCATTGTTTTGAGAAGCAATTTCGTAATTTTTCCTCTACTAGTTTGAATAATTCCAATGCAGATAGATGCAATGTTTCTTGAAGTAAACGCATAACCTTCCCTCAGCTAGTCGGAATTTTCCTAATCCGAGAAATCGCATTGGTTCAAAGGGCAGTCGCACAATTTTCTCTTGGCCAGTCGGAATGTTTCCAAGTCCGACAGTAACATTGGTACGGGATGCCCTATCAAAATTTTCCATCGACATGTCAGAACAGTTATAAGTGCGATAGTAGTATTTGTCCGAAATGCAGCCACCTGACTTTCCCATGACTAGACGGAATATTTCTATGAGAGACAGTTGCAATGCTTCGAAATGCTCTTGCATAGCTATTCCTCGACTAATAGGAATGTTTCCAACTCTGCCTTTCGGATTGTTTCGACAGGGAAACTCATAACTTTCCCTCGACTACCAAGAATATTTTCAAATCCGACAATCGCATTTATGCAGGATGCAATCGCTTAACTTTCCCTGAACTAGATTGAACAGTTCTAATTGCGACAGTTGCATTGGTTCGAGAAGCACAAGAATAACTTTCTCTCGTTTAGTCGGAATATTTTCAAGTGCGGCAGCATCTTTGGTTCGAGAGGCATTCGTGTAACTATCTATTAACTAATCGGAAAATATCTATGTCCGACAGTACCACTGCTTTGAGAGGACCTAGCAAAATTTTACCTCGACTAGCCGGAATTATTCCAAAACAGACAGTGTCATTGTTTCGGTTGTTACGCGGCCAAAATTTTCTCGACTAGTCGGAATATTCTGAAGTGCTTTAGTCGCATTGGTCCGAGAGGCACTTTCATAACTTTCCCTTGACTAGTTAGAATATATCTAAGTCTGACAGTCGTATTGTTTTGAGAGGAACTCGCAAAATATTCCCCGTGCCAGTCGGAATATTTCCAAGTCCGTGAATCGTATTGGTTCGAGAAGCACTCACATAAATTTCTCTCGATTTATCGGTATATTTCCTAGCCCTACAGTTGAATTGCCTCACAAGTCACTCGCATAATATTTTTTCGACTAGTCGGAATTTTCCAAGTACGACAGTCGGTTTGTTTCATTCGGTACTCACATAACATTTTCTGGACTAGTCGGAATATTTCCAAGATCGGCAGCCGCATTGGTTCACAAATCTCTCGCATAACTATTTTTTGAATAGTCGGCATAATTCTACGCCCGACAGTCAATTAGATACGAGTGGCACTAGCATAAAGTTCCTTCACCTAGTTGTAATATTTCCAAATCTGTCAGCGGAATTTGTTCGAGAGGTTATTGTACAACTTTCCATCGACTAGTTGGTATTTTTTCAAGTCCGGCAGTTGCTTTGGCTTGTGAGGCAGTCGCATAACATTCTTTCGACTAGTCGGAATACTTCCATGCACGACAGTCGAATTGGTTCATAAAATACTCGCATAACTTCCACTCGGCAAGTCGAACATTTCCAAGTACAACAGTAACTTTGGTAAGAGAGGCACTCGCATAAATTTCCCTCGACTATTAGGTATATATCTAGGTCCGTCATTCGCATTGGTAATTGAGGTATTTGCATAACTTTCCCTCGACTAGTCGGAATATTTCCAAACACAACAGTCTTATTTGTTCAGAATTCGCTCGCACAAGATTCCCACGATTAGTCAGGATATTTTCAAGTCAGGCACTACCATTGTTTCACAAGTCCCTGGCATAACTCTCTCTTGACTAATTGGAATATATCTATGCACAACTGCATTGGTTCGAGAAGCACTCGCATAATTTTCCTACAACCAGTCGGAATAATTCCATGCTCAACAGCCGTATTGGTTCGTGAGGCACACGCATTTCTTTTGCTCGACTAGTCGGCATACGTTTAAGTTCGATAGTGGCATTGCAAATGGGTGTATTCGCATGACATTACGTCGATTAGAAGAAATACTTCTAATTCGGACTGACGCATTGGTTTACAAGACACTCGCATTACTTTCCCTGAACTAATCGAAGTTTTTCCATGTCCGACAGTCGTATTTGTTCGACAGGCTCTCGCATAACATACCCTTGAATAGTCGGGAAATTTCCAAGTACGACAGTAGCATATCTTTCCCTCTATAGGGCGGAATATTTCCATGTCCGACAGTCCCATTGATTTGAGATGTATTTAAATAAGTTTCCCATACTTAGTCAGAAAATTTCCAAACAAGACAGTAGCATTGGTTCGAAAGGCACTCGTATAAAATTTGTTCGATAAGACAGGATATATCGAAGTACAATCGCGTTTGATTGGGAATCACTCGCATCACTTTCCCTAGACCAGTCGGAATATTTCCAACACCGATATTCGCATTGGCGCACAAGTCTCTTGCATATCTTTTCCTCGACTAGTCAGAATATTTCCAAGTACGACAGTCGCTTTGTATCGAGAGGCAAACGCGTAACTATTTCAAGATTAGTCGGTTTATTTTTAAGACCGACAACCGCATTTGCTCGAGAGGTACTTGGATAACTTTCCCTCGACTAGTCGGTATTTTTCCAAGTCAGAGAGTTGCTTTGGTTTGTGAGGCAGTCGCATAATTTCCTTTCGATTAGCTGGAAAATTTCCAAACCCGACAGTCGCATTGAGTCATAAATCACTCGGATAACTATACTTAGTAATATTATCAAGACCGACAGTCCCTTTGTTTCGAGTGGAACTCGCATATCTTTCCCCAGACTTATCGGAATATTACCAATTCCGACATTAGAATTGGCTCATTAGTCACTCGCTTAATTTCTTTTCAACTAGTCGGAATATTTCCAAGTCCGACTACAGTATTGGATCGAGAGGCACTCGCATAACTTTCCATCGATTACTCGTAATATTGCCAAGTCTGACATTCGAATTGGCTCACAAGTCACTCGTATAATTTTCCTAAACTAGTCGAAATACTTCCAAGTCTGCCGGTCGCTTTGAGTCGAAAGGCACTCTCATAACTTTCCCTCGGCTAGTCGGAATATTTCCAAGCCCAACATTCACATTTGTTCACAAGACATTGGCATAAGTTTCCTTAGACTTGTTGAAAAATTTCCAAGTCCGTCAGCCACATTGGTTCGAGAGGAATTCGAATAATTTTCTCTCAACTATTCGGAATATGTCCATGTCCAGCAAACGTTTTATCTCGAGATGAACTCGCATAAATTTCTACCAACTAGTTGAGTTATTTCCAAGTTCAAATTCCTCATTGGTTGCAAAGGAAATAGCATTACTTCCCCCGATTAGTCGGGGTATTTCCTGATCCGATAGTCGCAATGTGTCGGGAGTCAATCGCATTAATTTCACTCGAATATTCGGATTATTTCAAAGTCCAACAGTCGCATATCTTCTAGAGGAACACGTATACCTTCTTCCGACTAATCGGTATATTACCAAGTCCGTCATTCGATTTGTATAACAAGTAACTCGCATAATTTTTTTTAAGTAGTAGGGGTATTTCCTAGTCCGACAGTCGCTTGGTTTCATGGGGTTCTCACATAATGACCTAGACTAGTCGGAATATTTACAAGTCCGACAGCCGCATTGGATTGAGAGCTACTCACATAAGTTTTCCTAGACTAGTCTGGATAGTACCTAGTCCAACAGTCGTATTTGTCCGAAATTCACTCGCAAAACACGCAGTCAGGTAGTCTGAATATTTCCAAGTCCGACGACCACATCGATTCGTTAGAAACACTTAAAATTTTTCCTAGAATAGTCGGTATAATTCCAAGTTCGACAGTTGCATTGATTCACAATTCAATCGCATAACTCTCACTCTTCTAGTAGGAACAGCTCCAAGTCCGACAGTCGCTTATGATCGAGTGACACTCGCATAAATTTCCCTAGACTAGTCGAATCATTTCCAATTTTGACAGTAGTATTGGCCCGGGAATCACACGCATAATTTACCCTTGACTAGCCGGAATATTTTCAAGTACCTCAACCATATTGTTTTGGGAACAACACACATAACTTTTATTCGATTATTTGGAATACTTCCGTGTCCGAAATTCGCATTTGTTCCAGAAGCAATCGCATAACCTTCCATCGAATTGTCGTGTCATTTATAAGTCCGACAGGCAGTAGGTCGTTAATTACTCGCATAATTTGCATTCGAATGATCGGTATATTTCAAAGCCCGACTGTCGTATTAGTTCGAGAAGTAATCGCAGAAATTTCCCTCGACTACTAGAAATATTTCCAAGTACGACAGCTTCTTTGGTTCCATAGTCACTCATATAACTATCCCTCGACAAGTCCGAATTTTTCTAAGTCCGACAGTCTTATTGGTTCACAATTAAGATGCATAAATATTTTTCGACTACACGGAATCGTATCGAGACCGGTAGCCGCATTTACTATAGGGGTACTTGCGTAATTTTCCTTCGACTAGACGGTATTTAATCGAGCACGACAGGTTGTTTTCAATTGTGAGACAGTCGAATAACTTTCTTTCGACTAGTCCAAATATTTCCAACTCCGGCGGTCGCATTGGTTCACAAATCACTCACATATCTATATTTCGTCTATTCGGAATATCTCCAAGTCCTACAGTCGTATTGGTTCTCGAGTCACTCGCATTACTTTCATTCGACTCAGCGGAATACTACCTTGTCCGGCAGTCGTATTGGTTCCAGAATCACTCACATAACGTTCCTTCGACTAGTCGGAATATTGTCACGTCAAACAGCCGAATTGGATCACAAGTAAATAGCATAACTTTCTTTCAACTAGTCGGAATATACCTATGTCCGACAGTCGTATAGGATCCAGAATCGCTCGTATAACCTTCCCTCCACTAGTCGGAATAGTTCCAAATGCGACAGTCGCTTTGGTTCTTTTTGCACTCGCATAGATTTCCCTAGAATAGTTGGATTATTTCCAATTCCGACAGTCATATTGGCCGTAGTAGTTCTCGTATCAATTCCCATAGATTAGTAGGAATATGTTCCAGTCCGGCAGCCGTATAGTTTCGGGAGGCACTCACATAACTGTCTCCCAATTAGTTGCAATATTACCATGTCCGACAGCCTCATTGGTCACAAAGGCACTTGCATAACTATCTCTCGACTAGACGGATACTTCAACGTCAAAAGGTAGCATTTGTACACAAGTTACTCACTTTTGTTTTCCTCGACCTGTCAAAATATTTCCAAGTCTAACAGTCGCAATGGATCGAGAGGCTCTTGCATAATACTCCCTGAAACAGTCGGAAAATTTCCAAGTCCGTTAATTCATTTGTTCACAAGCCACTCGCATGGTTTCCCCTTGAATATAGCATTTATTTCCAAGACCTATATTCGTTTTGTTTCGAGTAGGACTCGGAAAACTTTCCCATTACTAGATGAAATATTTCTAAGACCGACAGTCACATTGTTCCATCAGGCATTCGCATATCTTACCGTCGACTAGTCGGAATACCTACAAGACCGACAGTCGCATTGGTTCAAACGTCACTCATATAACATTCCCTGGACAAGTCGGAATATTTCCAATTCCGACTGTCGCATCGGTTCACACGTCACTCGCTTAATTTTTCCTCGACACATCGGAACATTTCCAAATCCGACAGTCGCATGAATTCACTAGGCTCTCGCATACCTTTCCCTCGTCTAGTCGGAATAAATCCAAGTGCGATTGTCGCATTGGTTCGGTAGGCACACGCATGATATTCTCTCGTTTAGTCGGAATATTTCTAAGACCTGCTGTCATATTGGTTTGAGAAGAACTCGCATAACTTTCCTTGCGTAGTTGGTATATTTCTGTATCCGAAAGATGCATTGGTTCATTCATTCGGATTGGTTCAAGTCATTCGAATAACTTTCTGTCGATTAGTCGGAAAATTTCCCAGTCCATTAGTTGCATTAGTACGAGCAAAACTTGCATAACTTTCCCTCGATTAGTCATACTACTTATATATCTGATAGTTGTATTGTTTCGAGAGGCATTCGCATAACTTTCCCTTGGTTAGGCGGAATACTTCCAAGTCCGACAGTCGCACTGATTGTAGAGGTACTGGCATAAATTTTCCTGGAATAGTCGGAATTGTTCTACCTGCGATAGTCGTTTTGTTTCAAGAATCATTCCCATTACTTTCCCTCGATTAGTCGAAATATTTTCTGGACAAGCGGTCGTATTGCTTCCAAAGGCATTCGTTGAACTTTCCCTAGACTAATCGTAATATTTTAAAGACCAACAATCATATGCTTATAGAGGGGCTTGCATAACTTTCCCTCGTCTAGTCGGTATATTTCTATGTCCGATAGTCACATTTGTTCAATAGGTAGTCGCATTGCTTTTCCTCGCCTACTAGGAATATAGTCAAGTACGACAATCGCATTGGTTCGAGAAGCACTCGCGTAAATTTTCCTCGATTAGTCGGATTATTAACACGTTAGATATTCTTATTGGAATACAATTGACTCGCAAAATTTTCTCTTGACTAGTCGGCAATTAGCACATCCGAAGGTCTCATTAGCTCACAAGTCCTTCGCGTAAATTTACCTCGATTAGTCGGAATATTTCCAAGTACGACATTCGCATTGGTTCGAGATGCTCTAGCATAAGTTTACTATGTATAGTCGGACTACTTCCGGGTCTGACGTTCGCACTGGTTCAAGAGGCACGCGCATACATTTTCTTCAATTAGTCGGAATTTTCCTAGATGCGACAGTCGCGATGTTTCGAGAATCATTCCCATAACTTTCCCTCGACTTGTCGAAATATTTCCAAATGCGGCAGCCGCATTGGTTCGAGAGGAGCTCACAAAACTTCCCTCGACTAAACGGAATATTACCACGTCCTCAAATATCATTGGTTCACAAGTCACTATACACATATCTTTTCGACGATTGGTCGTAATATTTCCAAGACCGCGATTCGCATTGGTTCGAGAGGCACATAGACAACATTCTGTTGACTAGACGGAACATTTCAAGTTTCAACAGTCGCTTTGGCACCAGAAGCATTCGCATTACATTCCCTCGACAAGTCGAAATATATCAAAAACCAGCAGTCGTACTGCTTCGAGATGGATTTGCCTAACTTTCCCTTGACTGGTCGGAATAATTTCAAATCCGACAAACATATTGCTTCCAGGGCCAATCGCATAACTTTTCCTCGACTAATCGGGTTATTTCCAAATCCGACAGCCGCATTGGTTCGAGTGGAACTCTCATAACATTTCCTAGACTAGTCGAAATATTTCTAAGTCCGATAGCCGCAATGGTCACTCGCATATATTACATTTGACAAGTCAGAATATGTCCAAGTCTGACAACCGTATTGGGTCGTGAGGAACTCTCATAAATTTCTTCAGACATGTTAGAATATATAGAAATACAGAAATATAGAAATACAGCATCCACATTAGTTCCAGAGAAAATCGCCTATAATTCGTTCGAATTGTCGTAATATTTCCATGTCCTACAGTCGCGTTGGTCCGAGAGGCACTCGGATAACTTTCCCCAGACCAGTTGGAATATTTCCAAGTCCGGCAGCCGTATTGGATAGAGAGGCTGTTGAATAACTTTCCCTCGAACAGTTGGCATACTTCCATGAACGACAGTTGCATTGATTGATAAGTTACTCGCATAAATTTTCCTCGACTAGTCGGAATATTTCCGAGTCAAACAGTCAGATTTGTTCACAAGTTAATCGCATATCTTTCTTTCAACTAGTCGGAATACATCTGTGCTTGACAGTCACATTGGTTCCAGAGTCACTCGAATACCTATTCATCGACTAGTCGAAATATTTCCAAGTCCGTCAGTCGCATTGTTGCGACAGGTATTTGCACAAATTTCCTTCCTGTAGTCGAAATATTCCTAACTCCGACAGTCGCATTGGTGCGAGAAGCACTCGCACTACTTTCTCTCGACTAGTTAGAATTTCCATATCCGAAAGACGCACTGGTACGAGTAGAACGCTCACAAAGTTCCCTCGAGCAGACAGAATATTTTCTAGTCCGCAAGATACACCGGTAAGAGAAGCACCCGCATAACATTCTCTCGAATAGTTGGAATGTTTACAATTCCAACAGTCGCAATATTTCTGGGGGATATCGTATTTCTTTCTTTCGCCAGGTCGAACTATGTCGAAGGGCGAAAGTCGCATTGGTTCGAGGGACTATCACATAACTTTTACTCGACTAGGCATAATATTTCTAGAAATGACTTTCGTAATGGGGAGGCCTATCATGATATGCTCTAAACTGGTAGGAGCATTTCTAATTGCTATAGTCGCGGTGGTCCGAGTAGTACTCGCACAACCTTCCCTATACTAGTCGAAATATTTCCAAGTCGGACAGTTGCAATGTTTCACAAGTCACCCGTGTAACTGTCCCATGACTAGTCGGAATATTTCTAAGTTCGAAAGTCGCAGTGGTTCTAGATGCTCTCTCATAACTTCCCAACTACTAGTCGGAAATTTTTTAAGTGCAGCAGTCGCAATGTTTCGATTAGCACTCGCAAAAATTTTTCTAGACTATTTGAAAGATTTCCAAGAGTAATAGTCGCATAAGCTCGAGCGGCACTCACATAACTTTCCCTTAACTAGTCGTAATATAACTAGGTCAAACAGTCGCATTGTTTCATGATATACTCGCATGACCTTCCCTCGACTAGACGGAATGCCTCCAGGTCCGACAGTATATAGTAAAGCTAGGCACCCGTGGTGTGCCTGCACTTATCCTACCTCTCCCATTCGGGTAAACGCTTCGGAGCTATCTACTAGCAGCATCCACCAAGGCCAAGTGACCGTACTCGGAAAAACCCAAAACTCCTGCCGGCGGGGCAGTGTGAGCGGTTTAGCCACGACCAACATACTCGCATCAACACAACTCCACGTCTATGCCGGGCTTGCCCATGGGGAACGCCGGAGAGGTCCACTCACGTTCCGCAAGCGATCCACTCGTTCCGTAGGATGGGATGGGATTAGAAGGATAGCAGATCTATTAGTGAGATTTGGTGGTGGTGGGAAAATACGGAAAATAGGAAGGTGCGTACGAGCATCTCCTACCATATCTTGTTCGAGAGTGGGCTGACCCATGAGGATTACAGGCACCCACCCCCACCATCGGAACGCCGACATTCCCGGCTGAACAGAATTCATGAACAAATGACACTTTATAATGAGGAATTCTTTGCAAAATTCTGCAAAGAGGATGAAGACCTCGGCCGTGGAGACAAGATGTCTCGCTGCTTCTGACCAACTCATTTCACGGAAAGTTTCTTAAAGAGCATCTCTGTGTGGTTCGAAAAACAGACAGTCGAAGGTGTGGTGCGAAACCGTGTCCACTTCGCCACCCTTGCATGATTCTTCCGTGATGATGTCCGGAAACGTAAGCTTGGCCTATAAGGCTTCGTGTCTTGCAAGAACAGACTTGTGAATGAGATTGGAAAGACCAAATGAGCACCTATACTGTTCCAGATTTTCGGGAGTAACGCGTATGTTGTCCTCCACTTGGAGGAGAATTCCCACCTATACTGCCAAACTACTGCCTAGATTTTAGATTTCCTCATTGCCCTGTCCTGCTATCGCGCGTTTGATATTCGTGCCTACCGGTTTAGCGTAATTGTCTTTGAGCAACTGTTTTCTTAATATCGTATAGTCTCCTTCGTTTCAATAATAGGAGATCTATCGAGGACTCAGCTGCTATGACGCAGAAGGACTCCGTAGCAATTGTGCGATTCGTGGATGTGGCCGAGATGAGGGCCGATCGCTGTGTTGCGCTTAACTTTTTGAGTATCCTTTCCGTGCATAGATCAGACAATCCTGCTAGCGCGTACGTGATCGTAGGGGTGAACACGCCTCGATAGATCACTCGTTGGGCGCAGTGGCGGAGTCCCCATTCTCTAGCTGCTAACGTATCTAGCTTTGCGAACAATGGGCCAACTTTGTCGTTGAGGTAACGACAGTGCGTCGTGACACACAGCCTTTCGTCGAAATGTATTTCCAACCGAGAAAATCACATAGGTTCTCTAGTTAGTCGCATAACTTTCCCTCGACCAGTTGGAAGATTTCCATTCCCACAGTCGCTTTATGTCGAGAGGCAATCGCATAACACTCCCACGACTAGTCGGAATATTTTCAAGTCCAGCAGCCACATTGTGAATTCTAGAAGCTCTCGCATAACTTTCCTTCAACTACACGGAATATTATTCAGATTGTCGCTTTTTTCCCAAGACTCCTGCATTACTTTCCCTCGTCTAATCGGAACATTTCGAAGTCCGATATTCGCATTTGTTCTGGACAATTCGCATTGGTTAGTGAGGCATTCGCATAACTCTCTTTCGACTAGTCCGAATCTTTCTAAGCCCGACGTTCGAGTTGTTTCACAAATCACTCGCATAACTATAATTCGACTAGCCGATATATTAGCAAGTACGACAGGTGCATTGTTTCGAGAGGCACTCGCATTACTTTCCCTAGGATAGTCGGAATATTTCTTAGTACGACAGCCGTATTTGTTCGGGAGGCCATCGCGAAACTTTTCTCGACAAGTAAAATATTTCCGAGTCCGACAGCCGCAGTGGTTCGAAAGACACTCGCATAACATTCCCAAATCCGCCTGACGCTTTGATTCACAAGTCACTCGAATGACGTTTCCTCTTATAGTCGGAATGATCCAAGTCCAACATTGGTTTTGGTTAGAGTTGCACTGGCAAAACACTCCCTCGACTAGTTGAAATAATTCCAAATCCGAAAGACGCACTGTTTCGAGAGGAAAGCGCACAAAATTCCCTCGAGCAGACGGAATATTTCCAAGTCCGAGAGAAGCACTGATTAGAGAAGCACTCGTATAACATTCTCTCGATTTGTCGCAATGTTTTGAAGTGAGACAGTCCCATTGATTCGTGAGGTAATCGCATAATTTTTCCTCGACATATCAGAAAATTACAATGTCTGACAATCTCATTGGTTTGAGAGGTACTAGTATATCTTTCTCTTGAATAATCGATATGTTTCCAATTGCGACAGTCGCAATGTTTTTAGAGGTTCTCGCATAATTATCCCTGGACAGATCGGAATATTTCTAAGGGCGAAAGTCTCATTGGATCGAGGGAATATCACCCAACTTTCCCTCGACTAGCTGTAATCTTTCCAAGAACGATTTTCGCATTCGAGAGGTCGTGTTATAATTTTTCCTATACTTATAGGATCATTTCTAAGTGCTATAGTCGCGTTGGTCCGGGAAGTACTCGTACAGCCTTCCCCAGACTAGTTGGAATTTTTCCAGTTCCGACAGTTGCATTGGTTTGAGAGGCACTCGCAAAACTGCCCCTCGACTAGTAGGAATATGTCCTATTGCGACAGTCACATCGTTTGGTGAGACTTTCACACAATTTCCCTCGACTATTTGTAATATTTCTATTTCTGTCAGTACCATTGGCTCGAGTGTCACTCGCACATGCTTCCTTCGACAAGTGGGAATATTTCCAATTTCGACAATCGTATTGCTGCGAGAAGCAATCGCAAGTTTTCCCTCGACTAGTCGGAATATTTCCAATTCCAGTAGTCGCATCGGCACGAGAGGCATTCGAAAAATTTCCCTTCCATGCTCAAAACACTTCTATCTGCGACAGGCGGATTGGTTCAAGCGACATATGTATAAATTAACATCGACTAGTAAGAATATATTCAAGATCGATTGTCGCGTTGGTTCGAGAGACCCTATTAAAGATTTCCCTCGAATATTTGAAGTATTTTTAGGTTCGACAGTCTCGATGTTTTGGGTTGCAGTGGCATAACATTTCCTCGACTATTGGGAATATTACCAAGTCAGACTTTCGCATTCGCTCGTAGACAATCGCATAACTTTACCTCGACTAGTAGGAATGGTCCAAGTCCAAAAGTTACGTTGATTCAAGAGATAATTGCATAAAATTCATTCGACTTGTCGGAATGTTTCCAAGTCCTAAAGTCGCGTTTGTTTGTGGGACAATAGCATAATTTTCTCTCGACTAGTCTAAATATTTATAGGTTCGACAGTTGCATTGATTCGATAAGTTCTCGCATAGCTTTCCCGCGAACATTCGAAGTTTTTCCAAATCAGACAGTCGCATTGATTCACAAGTTATTCGAATAACTTTCGTTCATATACTCTGGAAATTTCCATGTTAGACAGCCGCATTGGTCCGAGGGGCACGCGCATACCTTTCCCTAGACTAGTCGGAATAATTCCAATCCCGACGATTGCATTGGTTCACCTATCACTTGCACAACTCCCTCGCCTAGCTGGAACATTTCCAATTCCGACGACCGAATTGGTTGAAGAGGTAACTTCCCCTCGGATAATCGGTATATTTCCAATTACGACAGTCGTTCTGTTTCACACGTTAATCGCATATCTTTCCCTAGTCTAGTCGGAATAGTTCCAAGAACGACAGCCGTATTTGTTCGAGAAGCATTCGCATAATCCTCACTCGACTAATCGGAATATATCCTATTCTGACAGACGCATTGAATTACAATTAACTTGCAAAACTCTGACTCGATAAGACGAAATAATTCCCAGCCCAACAATCGCATTGATTCGAAAGACCCTAGCATTACTCTCTCTCTCGACTAGTATGGATAATTCTAAATCAGAAAGTCTCGTTAGTTCGAGAGTCATTCTCGTAATATTTCCTCGACGAGTTGGAATATTTCCAAGTCCGACAGTCGCATTGGATTGAGAGGCATTCACATATCTTTCTTTCCTCTAATCGGAATATTTCAACACCCTATAATCGCATTGGTTCACAAATAACGCAAAAACCTTCCTTCGAGTAGACGGAATATTTCCAATACCGGCATTCGCATTGGATCACAAGTCATTCGCATAAATATACTTCGACTAGTAGAAATATTACCAAGACCGTAAGCAGCACTGGTTCGAGAGGCACACTCATATCTCTCTCTCGACTACTCGGAATAATTCCAATTCCGACTATCGCAATACGTCGAGAGTCACCCGCACAATCTTAACTCGATTAGTCGGAGTATTTACAAATCCGAGAGCAGTATTGTCTCGATAGTCACTCGCATAACATCTTGTTGATTAGGCGGTATATTTCCATTCCGACCGCCATATTTGTCGAGAGGTACTCGAATAACTTTCAGCGACTAGTCTGAATATTTCCAAGTTCAAGAGTCGCATTGGTTCGTGAGACATTCCTATAAATTTCCCTCGTATATTCTAAATTTTTCCAAGCCCGTCAGTCGTATGGTTTCTTAAGTCATTGCACAACTTACCTTCGATTAGGCGCAATACAACCTAGTCCGATAGTCGCTCTGTTTCGAGAGACACTAGAATAACTTTCGCCCGAATAGTCGGAACATTTCCAATTCCGAGGGGCATTCGCATATATTACCCTCTACTAGTCGTAATATTTCCATGTCCAACACCCGTAATGGTTCGAGATGCACTCACAAATCTTCCACTACTAGTCGGGTTAGTTCTAATTCAGACACTCACATTGGTCCACAATTTACGCGCATAACTTTCATTCAAATATGCTGGTAATGCACGAATCCGGCATCCGCATTGGTTCGTGGTACTAGCATAACATTCCCTCGACTAGTCGGGTTATTTCCAAGTCTAATATTCGCAATGAGTCGGGAGTCATTCGCATAATTTCCAAACGACTGGTCAAAGTATTTCAATGTCCACAGCCGCATTGGTTTCAGAGACACCCGAATAAAATTCCCTCAGCTGTACGGAATATTTGTGAGTCCTACAACCGCATTCGATCGAGGGGTCCTGGCATAACTTATCCCCACAAGACGGAATAAGTCCAAGTACAGCAGCCGTATTGTTTAGGGATGCACAAGCATAACTTTCCTTGTCGGATTACATGTCGGACTATTACCAAGTCTGACAGCTGCTTTGTTTTCTGAGGCAGTTGCATAAGATTCTTTGGCCTATTCGGAATATTAACATGACCGACAACCGCTTTGGTTAAAGAGAAATTCGTATGACTTACACTCGACTAGTCGAAATGTTACGAAATTCGTCATCGGCATTGCTTTCAGAGGTTATCACATAACATTTGCCCAACTAATTGCAATACTTCCAAGCCCGACAGCCGCATAAGTTGGAGAGACACTCGCATAAGTTTCCCTCGACTAGTCGGGTTATTTTCAAGTCCGTCCATCGTATTGGATCTCTAGGTAATCGCATAATTATCCCTCGAGTAGTCGGAATCCTACAATTTCGACAGCCGCAGTGTTTTGGAAGGCAATCGCATAATTTTCTTTCGACTAGTCGGAGTTTTACCAACACCGATAATCTTTTTGTTTCGAATAGCACTCGCATATCATTCACCCGACTAGTCGGAATATATACAAGCCGACATTTGCAAAGCTTCATATGATACAGGCATTACTTTCTCTGGACTAGTGAGAATGTATCCAGATCGGGCAGTCGCGTTGCTTTGATAGGCGATCTCTTATATTTTCCACTACTAATCTGAATACTTCCAAGTCAGAGTATCGCATTGAATGGATAGTCAATCACACAACTGTCACTCGTCTAATCGCAATGTTCCACGACCGACAGTCGCATTGATCCGAGAAACACACATAAAACTTACACTCGATTAGTCAAAATCTTTCCAATACCAGAAGTCGCATCGTTGCGAGGAGCACTCGCACGTCTATCCCTGGGCAAGTCTGTACATTTTTATTACCGATAGACGTATTGCTTCGGGAGATACTCGAATAACTATCCCTCGTCTAGACAGGATATTTCCAAGATTGACAGTCTCATTCGCTCGTGAGGAACTTTCAAAGCTTCCTCTCGAACAGCCAGAATATTTCCAAGTCCTACTTTCTCAATGGTTCGAGAGACATTTTCATATCTTTTCTTGAATAGCCGAAATATTTCTAGGTTCAACAGCCGCATTGCTTTGCGAGGCACTCGCATAACTTTGTCTTGACAAGCCGGAATATTTCCAAATCCGACTCTCGCAATGATGCGAGATGCAATCGCATATTTTTCCTGTAACTAGTCAGAACAATTCTAAGTGCGACAGTTGCATTGGTTCGAGAGGCACACGCATAACCTTTCGTCGTTTACTCGGATTATTTTCAAATGCGGCAACCTCTTTGGTTCGAGAGGCAGGCACTGCCACTACTTTCACAGATTTAGTCGGAATATTTCCCAGTCCGACAGTCGCATTGGTGCGATAGGCAATCGCACCACTTTCCCTCGACAAGTCGAATATATCAAGGTCGTTCAGTCTCATTGGTTGGAGGGAATCTTGCACAAATTTCCCTCGAGTCGTGGTAATATTTCTAATTCCGACTATCGCATTGGTGCGAGAGGCCCTCGCATAGCTTTCTCTCGATTAGTCGGAATATTTCCAAGTCAGGCTAGCGCATTGGTTCACAATTTGCTTGCATAACTTTCGTACGAATACTCAGGAAATTTCCAAATCAGACAGCCGTATGAGATTGAGATTCACTCTATATAATTTTCCATCGTCCTGCTGGAATATTTCTAAGTACTACGGCCGCATTGGTTCGATAGTCTCTCGCATAACTTTCGCTCAACTAGTCGGAAGATACCCAAGACAGATAGCCGCATTGGTTGGAGAGGCACTCTCATAAGTTTCGCCTGGCTACTTGGAATATTTCCTAGTCCGACATCCGAATTGGTTCAAGAGGCACTCACATAACTTCCCTCGATTAGTCGAAGTATTACTAATTCCGATAGTCGCTTTGTTTCGAGAGGCAATAGCGTAACTTCCCCTTGACAAGTAGGAATACTTCCAAGTCCGACTAACGCTATTGTTCCAGAGTACTTGTGGAACCTTCCATGGCCCAGTCGAAATATTTCCTGTTTCGACAGAACTTTTGGTGCTGACATGACTCGCAGATTTCTTCCTCGGTTAATTGTGTTTGTTCCGAGAATTTGTTCGAAAATCACTTGCATAATTTTCTCCCAATCAATCGGAATATTTTCATGCCCAGTCATTCGAATTGGTTCACAGGATATTCGCATAATTTTTCCGCGATTAGTCGGAATGTTTTCAAGTTCGGCTACCGCATTGTTACACAATTCTCTCACATAGCTCTCTATTTACTAGTAGGATTATTTCCAAAACGGACAGCTGCATTTTTCTGGAGCATAAGATAACCTTACATGTCGGAATATGTTCAATTCCGGCAGTACTCGGGGGCACTTACATAAATTTTACCCGAATAGATGGAATACTTCCTCGTACAACGTCCACATTGGTTCCAAAGAAAATCGCATGACTTTCCCTCGGCTAGTCGGGATACTTCCAAGCCCTACAGCCACATCGGATCCATAGGATCACGCAAAACTTTCCTTAGAATAGTCAGTATATTTCCAAGTCTGACAGTGGCATTAATTAAAAATTCATTCGCATAACTCTCACTCTTCCAGTCGGAATATTTTCAAGTCCGGCCGTCGCTTTTCATCGAGTGTCTCTCGCATAACTTTCCCTCGACTAATTGGAATATTTTCAATTTCGATGGTCGCATTCTTTCAAAAGGCACTCGCATAACTTTCCCTTGTCAAGTTGGAATATTTTCAAGCACGAAAGACGCTTTGTATCGGAAGGCACTCCCATAAAATTCGTTCGTCTAGTCGAGATATGTCCCAGTACGACAGTCGCGTTGATTTGAATACCACTCTCATAACTTTCCCTCGGCCAGTCGCAATATTTCCAACCCCGACAGTCACATAGGTACACAAATTACACGAATAACCTTCCCTCGACTAGTAAGAATACATGTAAGTTCGACAGTCGATTTGGTTCGAGAGGCACTCACATACGATTCCCTCGATTATATGCGAAAATTTCAAGTACGATCGTAGCATTTATTCGATAGTCACTCGAATAACATTCCCTCGACTAATCGCAATATTTCCAAGTCCAACTGCCGCATTGGTCCGAGAGTCAGACGTATGACTTTCTCACGACTAGTCGGAATATTTCCAGGACCGACTATTGCATTGTTTCCAGACGTACTTGAAAGTCGGAATATTTCTAACTATGATATTCGCTATGGATCGAAAGAAACACAAATAAAGTTCGCTCGAATAGTCGTGATGTGTCCCAGTACTACAGTCGCATTGGCTCACAAGTCACTCGAGTAAATCACCTTCGACTAGTTGGCAAATATCTATGCCCGACAGCCGCATTTGTCCGAGAGCTCGCATAACAATCTCCCGACTAGACGTTATATTTCCTAGTAGGACAATCGAAATGATTCGAGAATCACTAGCATGAATTCCCCACCACTAATCGTAATATTTCCAAGTCCAACAACCGTATTGAGTCGAGAGGCAATTGCGTAACTTTCCCTCGACTAGTCGATATAGGTCTACATCCGACAGTAGCATTAGTAATCGAGTTATTCGCATAACATTCCCTCGATTAGTAGAAATATTTCCATGTCCGATAGTCACATTGTTTCACGAGACCCTCGCAATACTCTCACTCGACTAGTTGGTATATATTTATGTCCGGCAACGGCATTGTTTCGAAAGCCCCTCGTGTATTATTCCATCAACTAGTGCGTAATATTTCAAGCTGACAGTCGCATTGGTTTACAAATTAATCGCATAACTTTCTATCGACGTGTCGGAAAATTTCTAAGTCCCACAGTTCTATTGTTTCGTGAGACACAAGCATAACATTCACTCGATTAGTTGGGAAATTTTCAAGTTCGAATATTGCACTTTTCAAAATGTACTCGCATAATATTCTCTCGACTAGACGAAATATTTCCAAGTCTGACAGACGCATTTACTAGCGGGGCATGCGCATAACATACCCTCGAATAAACGGTATATTTTCAAGACGGACAGTCGCATTGGTTTGATATTCACTCGCATAACTTTCACTCGACTAGTCGGCATATGTCTTAATCCGACAGTAGCATTGGTAATGGAGTTATTCGCATTACATTCCACCGTTTAGTAAAAGTAAAGTTTTAAAGTCTGACATTCGCATTGCTTCACAAGCCACTCGCATTACTTTCCCTGGACGAATCGAAATATTTACAAGTTCGACAATCGCATCGGTTCACAAATAACTCGTATAACTTTCTCACGGCTAGTAGAAATAATTGCAAGTCTGACAGTCGAATTTGTTCGAGATTCACTCGCATAACTTTCGCCCGACTAGGCGGTATATTTCCAAGTTCGACAGTCGCATTGGTTTACAAGTCACTCGCATTCTTTCCCAAAACTAGTCCAAGTTTATCCAGATCCGAGAGCCGCATTGTCTCGAGAGGCACTCGCATAACTTTTCATCGGCTATGTCGGAATATTTCCAAGCCTTACATTCGAATTGGTTCACATGCTACTCTCATAACTGGCAAACGACTAGTTCGAATTTATCCTATCCTGACAGTCTCACTGGTTCACAATTTATTCGCATAACTTTCCCTCGACAAATCTGAATATTACTAAGTCCGGCAGTTGTATTGGTTAGACAGGTTCTCGTATAACTTTTCCTTGAATAGTCGCGAAATTTCCAAGTCCAACAATGACGTTTGTTCGAGATTCAATCGCATATCTTTCCTTCGTCAGGACGGAATATTTCCAGGTCCGACAGTCCCATTGGTTCGAGATGAATTTGAATAACTTTCCCATAAATAGTAAGAAAATTTCCAAAGAAGACAGTCGCATTGGTTCGAAAGGCAATCGTATAAAATTCATTCGAAAGACAGGATATGTCCAAGTACGACATTCGCGATGAATTAAGAATCACTCGTATAACTTTCCCTCGACTAGTAGGAATATTTGTAAATCCGACAGACGAATTGGTTCGATAGGAAATCGCATAACATTTCTTAGATAAGGGTGAATATTTCTCTGTCCGACTGTCGCATTGTTTCGAGAAACACTCTCATAACTCTTCCTCTACTAGTGGTAATATTTCCAGGTTCGCCCGTCGCATTGTATCGATATGCACACGCACTATATTCCCTTGACAAGTAGGAATATTATCAAGTCCGACAGTCGCAATAGTTCACAATGCAACCGCATAACATCCCATTGACTTGTCGGAATATTTCCTATTTCGACAGACGCATTGGTCCCAGATGAACTCGCACAAATTTCCCTCGTCTAGACGGAACATTTCCTTGTTCGACAATCGCATTAGTTCACAAGTCACTCGTATTACATTCACTCAACTAGCCGGATTACTTCTAAGTACGGATGTCACATTGGTTGGAGAGCCAAACTGTCGATCGTCTAGTCGGAATATTTCCAAGAACGACAGTTACGTTTGTTCGAGCTGCACTCACATAAATGTCCCTGACAGGTCGGAATATTTCTCGGTGCGTCAAACGCTTTAGTTCGAGAGGCATGCGCATAGCTTTCCTGTGGCTACTCGAAATATTTCTCAGACCAGCAGTTGTATTTCCTCGAGAGGAACTCGGACAAATTTCCTTCGACTAGATGGAACATTGCTAGGTGAGACAGTCGCTTTGGTCCAAGAGGCACTCGTTTAAATTTCCCTCGACTATCCGAACATTACCATGTACGACAGTCGAAATAGCTCGAGAGGCATTCGCAATACTTTCCCTCCACTAGCCGGAATACTTCTAGACCTCACTTTCGCATTTTGTTCGAGAGGGACACGCATTGCTTTCCCTCGATTAGTAGGAAAACTTCTAGGTCCGACAGTCCCATTTTTTCGAGATATACTCGAATAAATTTCATTCGATTAGTCGGAATATGTCCAATAGCGAAAGTCGCATTGTTTGGTGCGGCACTTGCACAACTTTCCCTCGACTAGACAGAAACTTTCAAGTCCGATATACAACTCTAAACAACTCGCATCATTTTCCATCGTCTTATCGTAATATTTCCAAATCCGACAATCGCATTGGCTCAAAAGGCACTCGTATAGCTTCCTCTTGTCTAGTCGGAATATTTCCAATTACATCAGTCGCATTGGTTCAAGAGGCACTCTTATAAATTTCCATCGTTTCTTCAGAATATATCCACATCCGAGAGATGCATTGATTCGAGAAGAACTTGTATAAGTTTCTTTGGTCTATTCGGAATATTTCCAAGTGCGATAGTCGCATTGGTTCGAGATTCATTCGCATAACTGTCCCTCGACTAGTCAGAATATTTCCAAGTCCAACAGTCTCATTGGTTCGCAAGTCACTCGCATACCTTTCACTCAACTAGTCGAAATTTTTCTAGGTTCTACAATCGCATTGGTTCGAGCAGCACTCACATATCATTCCCTCGACTAGTCGGAATATTACGAGTCTGACTGCCGCATTGGATCGAGAGTCATTCGTGTAACTTTCCCTCGAATGGTTGAAATGTTTCCAAGTCCGGCAGTCGCAGTGGTTCCAGAGTCACTCGTAAAACTTTCCCTCGACTAATAGGAATATTTCCAAGTTCGTCAGCCGAAACGGTTCGATTGGCACTCGCATAACTTTCCTTCGACTAGTCGGTATATTTTCAAGCCCGATAATCCCGATGGTTCACAAGTCCTTCGCATAACTCTCAATTGATTGGTTGGAATATTTCTAAGTCCGATAGTCGAAGTTGTACCCGAGGAATTCGCACAACTTTCCCTCGACTATTCGGAATATTTCAAAGTCCGACAGAAGCTTTGATCCGAGAAGCACTCTCATAAAATTCCCGGACCAGTTAGAATATTTCCAAGTCCGGCTGCTATATTGGTTCAAAAGGCACTTACATAACTTTCAACTAGTCAGATTACTTCCAAGTTCGACAGTAGCTTTGGTCCGAGTTTCACTCGCATAAGTTTCCCTGGACTAGTCGGATTATTTCCAATTCTAGCAGCCGTATAGACCCTAGTGGCTCTCGCATAACTTACCCTGGAAGAGTGGAATATGTTCTAGTTCGGAAGTCGTATAGTTTCGGGAGCCACTCACATAACTTTCTCCCTACTAGGTGGAATATTGCCAAGTCCAACATCCGCATTGGTTTCAGAGGATGATCCAGAGAATGGGACACATCGTGAAATGCATACATATTCCAGTCAGCGTGAGACAATCGGACGAACGTTACCATGAGTTACATTAGTTATTATCAAAACAACAACCTTTTTCTGACGCCAAAGTCAAGAGTACCAATGAAAACCGGAACCATTAGGAAGTGCAATGCGTTGCTTCCGCCGATGTTTCAAATTGGAGAAAACTGGAACGTGCTAACACCTAAACCGTGGAGGAGCTGCCACATAAAATACTTCAGCCGCTGACGAAACCATAATGGAAGTATATAAAAATAACATGTGGCATATACTCCCAACAGGAATTGAAGAATATACGCGAAAATATTATGTTCGCCGCCGAGAGACAGAGACTTTTAAACACCATTGCAAAGGGAGCTATAGGACACCGCATTCCATCCAACACGACCTCTATGTATAATTTACTAGGGGAAGCAGACATCAACAAAATCACAGACAGTGCAATCTCGAAGTTGTGGCAAGGATGTTTAGCTTTCGGATCAGCTAGTGCAGGAATGATTAAATTATTTGTTTCGATCAAGGGTGTTAAGTTATGTGTTGCCGCTATTATTCAAAAATACATACTGCATGAAGTTTACAGAGTCTCCACAAGTTAGGAGCAGTTTAGAGTTCATTACCACACCTACTCCTCCTGCTGGGACGATCGCAACAACAGATGGAAAAATAGAAAAAAACGGGCGGTGAAATTAGTGATTCCATCAAAGTGAAAGTGGACGAACCGGAGAGTGCTGCGACTCTGATACCCGCCGCTAAGGAATGCTCGAGGTACCCATTCTTTGAAGGAATCTTGGCAGCTCGAAAGAACAAGTCGTCAGAAATCGAGATTTCCGAGTGACTCAATAAAGGAGGGTGACGTCACGTCGCCGTCTGACAACGTGTATTACTTATGGTGTCCCTAAATAGTAAATCTATCAATAATACAGAAATACAAATTCAAAATTAAAAGGTTGATAACCCTACTATCGGTAACTCTACCGCAGGTAACACTGCTGTAGGTAAATCTACTGTCGGTATCTCTACCGCCGGTATCCACATAGTCGGTAACTCCACATCAGAAATGTTAATGTTAACAATTATATGTAACTCCAATAAACCATGTTAAGAATGATACTATATAAAGAACCACTTTTTTAAAATAAAGTTTATGCATAATTAATATATAAAAATTTATGTTCGATTAAAACCAATAAGTAAAAATAGAATAAAGGAATATGTTTAAGACTTTACATATACATTATTAGGTAATTAGCAATATATATACTCCCACATAAATGTATATTTCAAAACTAAATTAACAGACAATAAACGATTGGAAAAATTGATAATATTAAGAAATTTTATATTAAACAATTATTAAAGGTTCACATTAACAATAAAAATAATTGTTTAAATTAGTATATTATTATAATCTTATTGGTTAAATATCTTTTATTTATTCACACTATCCGGCGATATACGCAATCAGAGGCTAAGGATATTTGGGACTACATCCGATTACAACCGCAAAGCAGAGACTAAGGATTCTTGGAACTACATCCGGCGATAAGCGTCGAAAGACCACAATACTTGGAAGAAGTGACAAAGAAATGCTCGCATTGTTTCACCACACCATTACCACACGAAGGCGGCAAGCGCGAGCGGCGCGCATGCACATTGACGTCAACTGGACTCGCCTAAGCCAGAGCACAGCCAGTCGATAATCAGTTATAGATAGCCGCTCTACTTGATCAGTTGTAAGCTCCTAGCTCTAAACATCAAGGATTTATTTCGTATAACTAACTTAGAAATTTTAACGAGCATGATTGTTACTTCCCAAGACAAGTGACGTGTGGAAATTTTGAAATAGCATAAAAAACTACAAAATAAATTAAAAGTAAAAAAAAATATAAAATAAATTAAAATTAAAACGATAGCTAGTTTAAGTAAGACACGGGGATCAACCTTCTGACATTCATTTATATTATAACACATATATGTTAAGGCATACATTCCAGTGATTTCTTTCACTCGTAGGGCAGAAATTATTATACGTACACAATTATATTACCACATCGCCAACCAATAATAGTACAATCGATAATTCTACCATTAATATCCCTACTATTAACAAATTTAATTAAAACACATTTATAAATATATTAAAGGTAACTGTTACTACTATTGTCTTCTTATTAATTAAACCACAAAACATAAATTATAAAACAGTAAAAATAATACTAAACAATTAACAAATTGGGACATTATATTAGCAAAATACATATATAAGCGTATAAAAGTTCACAGAACGAACAAAAATACTAATGAATTAATGTTATTAAATAAGAAATGTCTTTAAATTCAAAAAAACAATGGTAACACATAAGTGCGAGACACTCTTATCATTTATGGCGAGATAACGTGCGGTGATACGAATTCTAACATCCTGCGATCCAAATATTAAAAACGACATTATCAACATCATTCTTAATGCACAAGCACAAGCGGTGCGCATGTGCAGTAACGTCGACCGGACTCGCCAGGAAAGAAGCATAGCGTGTCGTCAGGCATCGTTCGCAGCTCTAATTGATAAGTCGCAAGCTCCTAGTTTTGAGCCTCAAAGAGTTATCTTTCAAGAGAAGAATTTTTATTAACAAGTAGTTCTGCGCTACAGCATATCTATCTTTGTAGACTGAATAAATTGGAATCCTATAATTAAACTCAGTAAAATTATAATTTAAATTTAAATAATAAAATAAACGCGCTCGCATGTGGAACATTATATTCAAGACTGTTAATCAGTGTACAATGGTGAAGCTTTCAATACATAATTAAAATTGTTATTATTAATCAGTGCGTGATTTTTTTTATAACCATTTATTCGTTCATCCTTATTGCTCGGTGAGGATATACTGCACCGGCATCCTTCCTACGGAATTGTCGCTTTCGGTGAGGACGCTTCGCACGGACGACACTTTATTCTCTATTCTCTCCTACGTTCACCCAACCAACCTTTCCAAAGACTTATCTACATCACGTCAAAGGTACGTCGCGGTAATAGGAAATATCAATTACGCCAATTGTTAAAAGAATTTTACCACGAAAGAAAAAATAATAACGAAGCATTGGGTGTTGAACTAATTGAAGAAGTGCAAGAAAATTTTCCATCATCACTGCCTGACCTCTATGCAGCTCTCCAGAAGGAGGATTCACCTGCTGGACCCTCCAATATTGGATCCAAGGACCCAAAAACCTGAAATAAGGCTTCAACAGCTACTTGGATTGCTCTCCCAGGAGCATCTGCAACATCGTTTCATCACTTGGTTCGGTGCCAATCCCGAGGCAATTAAACTGCCTAGGCAGGCAAAGGACGAAAAGGGCACTAATTACTCGCAAAAGTCGGAATAGCTTTATTATTTTAGAAGTTAGCTTTTTTAAGGCACGTGGTTTGTGAGGCGTAACATTATTACGCTATATTTCAGCATTTCTACCTTTGTTAATTAAAAGAATTGAAATCCTTCGATTAACTCAGTGGAATTATGAACCTAAAGTTTAAATAATAAAATAAACGCGCTCGCGGTGCATTATATTAAAATTCAAAAGTGTTTGTAATCAGTGTAATTTGGTGAAACATTTAATATTTAATTGAATTTGTTATTGTTAATTTGTGCGTCAATATTCATACCCATTCATTCTTCCATCCTTATTGCTCGGTGAAGATAAATCGCACGAGAATTTTCCCTTAGGAAATTGTCGTTTCGGCGAGGACGCTCCGCACGGACAACATTTCATTCTCCTCTTTCTTCTACAATCAACCAACCGTTCTTTCCAAACATCCACCTATTTTATGCCAAAAGTACATCGCGGTGGTAGAAAATATCAATTACGTAATCTATTAAGAGAATTCCATTACGAAACAAAAAACTATAACGAAGCATTGAGTGTCGAATTAGTTGAAGGAAAGAAAGAATATTTTTCAAAGTAACGCCCGATTTCTGTGCAGCCATCCAGAAGGAGGACTCCTTCGCTGGACCAGCCAATTCTGGATTCTAGTACTCATAAATACTTGGAAATAAGGCTTCAGCGCCGACTTAGATTACTGTCCCAGAAGGTAAGTGAACATTTGTGACATGCCGCCGTATGGCTACGTGTGATCCTTAAAGTATCTTAAAAGGAATTGAATCTAGGTAACAGAATACTAATTCTACATTCGGTAATCCTACTATCGGTAATCCTACTGTCGGTAATTTTAATGTTGGTCAATCTACCGTCGGTAACCCTACTGTTGGTAAATCTGTCGTTGGTAACTCCATAGCTAATAATCATATCTAAGAAATTTTAATAATATTGATGATGAATTGTGCGTATTAAAATAAAAAATTATTGTTAAATAAGGGTCCGTTTAATTAACAAGTGAAAGAACGTATGTTAGTATAGAGTTAATAAATAAACAAGGTAAAAGTAAATGCACAAGATTTTAAATATATATTATTAAATGACTAACAATATACATATGTATACACACATATGACAAACTAATTTAGGAGCAAATAATAGATGAGTAATGCTAAGAAATTTATATTATGTTATTATTAAGACGCATATTACATAATACTTTCACATATATTTACAATGGCACAAATTATTATAATATTTTAGTTAACAAAGATATAACATTGTAATTTCCAGATATAAAATAATAAAGACAAAGCGAAAAGTTTGAGGCATCCTTATCGTGAATAGTAGCTTACATCCGGCGATAACCGCACCGGGAAGGCTAAGAAATCCTAGAACTGCATCCGGCGATAATCGCATTCGAGAGGCTAAGAATTCTGAGAATGACTTCCAATGAAATGCGTCGACCGGCTGTAATTATCAGAATACTTAACGAAGTAACGCTCATACTGCATCATGCCACCTTTCTCCACGGTTACTGCACTCACGCAAAGGCGACAAGTTTAAGCGGCGCGCATGAGCAGCAACACAAACTGGGACTCGACCGAGTTGGAGAGCAGCAACGCGGCAACCAGTCTTCGCCCATCGCTCAACTCGTTCAGCCGCATGCTCTTAGTCTCACGCATAAGAATTGTCTAAGTTATTAAATAAATTAACATTGTTCCTTTTTGAAAAGGTAGATAGGTTTTACTGCGTACTCTTATTATACTGTACGATTCATAGTTAGTTACGCGTTACATGGGTGGATTTTTGTTAAACGAGAATGAAAAGTAATCGCGAAGAGAATATAAATATTTCTACTGTTTATTTCGATGAAGATTCAAATTAGACACGCGTTAAAACAATAAATTAAACGCGAAACACGAGCAGCGCGTCGAAATTTAATTCAAAGTATAAACCAAGTGTTCTCTGTGAACTGTATATTTAGTGTATTTTTAGTGCTTTATTAAATAGTTACTGTTGAATTGTGTTGTCACTTCTCATTCCTTTCATTGACCATCGATCTCCCCATCCGTTCATCTAAGGAATTAGCGGATATATGAGTTAAATCTATATAGAGGAGAGGATTTCATTCCAGGATATAGGAACCTCGAACTTACATCAATACACTAATATCCTTCATTTTCTTTGGAAATCTTGGCAGCAACGGTAAGTCAGAAACGATATAGTGGCTATAGTATACATCGAAGGAACGGACGGTTTCCACGCAGCAGCCATTCTTCCAGAAGCATACATTTATTTACTCTCAATCCCGAGTCTTTGTACCAAAAACGAAAAGCGTCTGCAAGATTGAAGTAGAAAGTTTAGTCCTTGACTTGACCATATTAACAGCTCACGTTTAAATTCCATTTTTTTGTGTGTTCGTCCATCCGAGACGAAACACTATCAGGCTAATAAAGATTTGAACAAATTGAAAATGAAAATCGAAAGCCTGAAAGAGATCTTCTATAATTACTCCGAAGATCAAAAGAAACTATTAACCTTAATCCCCGACGCAGAACTCTATTTAAAAGAGAAATTAGATATCGGCTATAATTATCACGATATAGTACTTATTGCGACTAAACTAGCGGACGAAGCGATACCACGGTCGGAAACACTTGTTCCATCAGAAACAGAATCTTCAACTCGATTACGATCTACTTACGCGAAAGATAATTGAACTGCTTATCTGCCACAAATCTCACTGTCTACCTGCAGCGGACAACACGCGTAGTGGCCAGCTTTCGCGAACAAGTTCGAATCTGCCATACATGAAAATCAATCGCTAGACGACTCTAATAAATTAAATTATCTGATGTCATGTTTAAAAAGTAAACCCGCGTTAGTGATCGCATCTGTAGGCGTTACCACCTCCAATTATACTATCGCTTGGTCAATGCTGGATGAGTATTATAAATTGCCACACCTGATTTTGAAGATACATTTAAAGGCGATTTACGAATTGCCTAAATTGCAAAAGGGATCGTATAAAGGGTTAGCTCATCTCGTGAATACTGTACAAAAAAGTTCCAGGTCAATTAGATCGTTGGGATAAGCATCTTACAAAACGCTCCTTGTCTATTTCCTATCTTCGCGTCTTGACGTACATATTCATGCGAGATGGGATGATGATTCCCGATCTAAAGGCTCTCCCACCGAAGAGCAATTCTTCAAATTTGTACATAAAAGGTGAAACGCGTTCCTACAAACGCGATCAAGAGTACAGTCGGTTAAAACGCAGAGTCAGGACGCATCAGTTTCCAAAAATATTCCGACTCCAAGTAAACAAGGGAAGGTTCCATTTGTTAAATCCCCAATCGGGCTATCAACTTCGAGGAAAAGATCGCGAATCTCGCGCACATAATCAGCGAAAATACTCCGCAACCGTAAAGTAGGTATGCGCTATTTGCGGATCTGGTCATCCTGGATTCCGGTGTAGTATGCTGCTAAAAGCAATTGTAGATCAACATCGTGAACTCGCCAAAGGCAAAGCTTTGTCAAAATTGCCTCCGTACGAATCATGACCCGAATGAATGCAAATATGGACTTTGTCGAGGAGATAAGCTTTCACATAACATATTGCTTCGAGTTGAATCTAAGCATGTAGTTCCCGTTTCATCTAACAACGCAAGTCTAGCGAAGGCCGCGCATTGTTACGTACTGTTATCGACTGCTGTAGTACTAGTTAAGAACGGAAAACATACGCGCAATTGTCGAGTATTATTGGTCTCCGGATCGCAGTCACACTTTATATCCAACAGGATGGCCAATCAATTAAACATTTCGCGTAGACATGCAGATATTGCGGTCAACGAATTGCATGGGAACTGTAAAATTGCTCGCGATTCAGTTAGGGTGCACCTCATATCACTGAAAACGAAATTCTAGGAGGAGATAAATTGTTTGGTACTACCGTCATTCCATCAAGTCTTACACTTACGAAATATACGACAATCAAACATCATATAAAGTACAAATAATAAATTTACAAATTATTATACATACCATAAAAAAACATACACATTGCGGAAATAATGGAAGAATATTAAAAAAAAAAGTATAATGCAATAGCCTTTAATGGACACAACTATGTATCAATTTTATTTTCCCGTACATTTTCCTACTCAAAATTCTTTAGATTTGCGAACGATAGAAAGCTAATATATATTTCTAGTAGTTTTGTCAGTTCTTCGACCTGTTAATCTTATAAAGAGTTGTGAGAAGCTATTTTTTTAATTTAGTACTCATGCGTGTATTAGATTAATTAGATATTTACATAAATCGAATTAAAATCTTTGCGATTTTGAATACTGTTATGTTATTATTAAATTTAGATATATGTTGAAAATCAATTAGGAAAAAATATAACCTCTAATTGTTATATTTTATCAATATTGAAAATCATTTTTTGCAAATGCTATTTTATATGTAAATATTAGAATTGAAAGATAGTTTCATTTTTATGTTATAATTATTCTAGGAGATATAGAGACGACAATACGGAGGAGATAAATATGGCGCAGTTAATGAAGGTTCTTCTAATGAAGGTAAAGAAAGAAATTATATCAAACATAGATATAAAACTGGAGACAACCCATTTTATCTTAGATTTTAATACGAACCGTATTATAAAAGACATCAGTAAGCATAAGGTTTCTTATTATAGGAATAATTTAGCTTATTTTCATTCTGATTATATATTTATAGCAATTTGTGTCATGCGTTTGTCTATTGTAGCTTAAAAACCCAACACTTTCTTTAGATCAAGTTCGTCATTTACAGTGATACATGTTATTATTCGAAAACGCGAAACGCGATTAGAATAAGCACGTCTAATCTCTCTCTCTCTTTCTCTCTTTCTCTCTCTCTCTCTCTTTCTCTTTCTCTCTTTCTTTTTCTCTCTCTCTTTCTCTTTCTCTCTTTCTCTCACTCTCTCTCTTTCTCTTTCTCTCTTTCTTTTTCTCTCTCTCTTTCTCTTTCTCTCTTTCTCTCTCTCTCTCTATCGTT
Source organism: Vespa mandarinia (assembly GCF_050613455.1). NCBI lineage: Eukaryota > Metazoa > Arthropoda > Insecta > Hymenoptera > Vespidae > Vespa > Vespa mandarinia. Next base: position 739,970 of record NW_028197191.1, read on the forward strand.
CTACGTATACGTATTCATTCTCTGATAATAATAACTATAACAATAATATCAATAATAATTTAGTAATAATTCTATTATACGCACATCCCGTGCAATCAATCTTATAAATAAAGAGAAAGATTTTAAATGAGTTTAAAAGTACTCTAGAATCTAAAGTAAAGGAGAAAACATACTTCTTGTCTTTCTTTACTTTTTGTCTTCAATTTTGATGATTCCAATTGGCGATTCATTGTTTTGCGTTCACACGTATAATTTTCATTTATTATTAGTAAAAGCTTGTACGAAAATTCATTCAAAATATTAGTATACGCGAAAAGCATGCATCTTTTCAATAAAGCATTTTTGGATATAAGTTTACATAAACCTTCTACATATTTAAACCTCAGTAATAAACAGCATAAGTTCGGTCTCATTCTTTTGAGACATCCTATATATTTGTCGATTGTATATCTCCAATGTATCAATATCGAATTGTATACACAAATGCATATATGTAATCGGTTATACTTAGAATCTAGGAAACGTCCATATTCTAATTTTTCGCTAGGTTGTTCCATAAAAATACCATATTCGTCATAATATCCTTGTCCAATGTGTCGAATATCAATGATTTGTTGACATTTTTAAGGTCGTCTTGTCATTATAAAAAGGAGAAAGGAAATAAAAATTCAGGAGAAAAATATAAAAAAAATAAAAAAAGAGCGATACGGAAAATGCTATTCGATATTATTACATTCATTTTGTTAAATAAATGTACAAATATATTTGATTAAATATATAAATTACAGAGCATTACGGAGAAATTATTGCGATTCTTTAAACAAGATTTTGAAGTGGGAGTTCTTAATAATGAATTTTTAATACCTGCCAAGTTTATTACGGTACACGACGTTGATATGCGACAGAAGTAATTATTTATTGATAGTAAGGAATATTAATATTTTTATTCTTTTATTTTCTCTTTCTCTCACATTTCATTGATTCTTACGTTCATCACGCTACATTTACTACTAAGAAAAGAAATTTCATTCTTTCTCGAAACTTGAAGTAAGAAATGATTATTATTATTTCTTTCTTTATGTGCTTGAATCTTTATTCGCGTCAATAAAAATGAGGGATAATCCTTGAAACAATTGAATTCATCTTCTGCTTCAATTTACCTTTAAAACTCAAGAGCTATGTGAGTGTCTATGGCAAATGAGAAAAAATTACTGACAGCCGCAATCTTTCGAGAGGCACTTCCATAATTTTCTACGATTTGACTGGATATTTCCAAGTCTAAAAGTCGCATTGCTTCACAAATCAATAGCATAACTTTCCCCCGACTAGACGGAATATTTCGAAATCCGACAGTCAGATCGTTTCTCATGTCACACGCATAATTTTCCCCGGATGGACATAATATATCTATGTCCGACAGTCGCATTGGTTCACATGTCACTCGCATAAATTTCCCGCGACTAGACGGAGTATTTCTAAGTACGACAGTCGCATTGGTTTAAGAGGCACTCGCATAACTTTCCCTCGTCAAATCGGAATATTTCTAAATCCGACAGTCGCATTAACAACAGAGGCACGCGCATAAATTTCATTCTACTTATCATAATATTTCCAAGACCGAGAGTCGTATTATTTCTCATGGCACTCGCATAGCTTTCCCTCGTCTATACGGAATATTTTCATGTCTGTCCGCTGCATTGGTTCATAAGTTATTCTCTTCTTTTCCCTTGAATGGACGGAAAATTTCCAATGCCGCTAGGCGAATTGTTTCGAGATGCATTCTCATATCTTTACCTCGATTTGTCTATATATTTCTATGTTCGATAATGGCATTGAGTTGAAAGGAACTCTCGTAAGTTTCCCCGACAAGATGGAATGTTTCCAACACCAACAGCCGAATTGGTACGAAAGGCACTCGCAAAACATTCTCTCGCGCAGTCTAAATATTTCCAAGTCCGACAATCGTATTGGTTCGACAGGCACTCGTATAAGTTTCCCTCGTCTGATCTGAACATCTCTAGAATAGACAGTCGCATTGATTCGAGAATCATTGGCAAACTTTCCCTCGAATAGCCTGAACATTTCCAATACCGACAGGCGTATTGGATCGAGAGGCACTCGCATAACTTTCTTTCGACTTGACGTGATATATCCAATACTGACCGTCAAGTTGGTTCTAGTGGCACTCTCATTTCTTTCATTCAACGAGTCAGAATATCTCTAGATACGATAGCCGCATTTTTTTCGAGATCCACTCAACTGACTTTCTCTCGTCTAGTCGAAATATTTCTATGTCCGACAGTCGCACTGATAAGAAAGGCACTCGCATAATATTCCCTCGACTCGCCGGTATATTACCAAGTCCATCAATGGCATTTGAACGAGTGTCACACACATAACTTTCACTCGACTAGTTGGAATTTTTCCAGGACCAATAGTCGCATTGATTCACAAGGCATTCTCTTAACTTTCCCTCGTCTAGTCCGAATTTTTTTAGGTCCGGCAGTCGCATTGGTTCAAATGTCTCTTGCATAACTTTCCCTCGACTAGTGACAATATTTCCATGTATGGCAGTCTCATTGTTTCGAGAAGTACAATCAGAACTTTCCCTCGACTAGTCGCACAGTTTCTAATTCCGGTTTTTGCATTGTATCTTGAGACAACCGCACATTTGCTCTTCGACTAGTCGTATTATTGTCAAGTTTGACATTCACATTGGTTTTTTCAAGTACTCGCATAACTTCCGTCGATTACTCGTAATATTGCCAAGTCTGACATTCGAATTGGCTCACAAGTCACTCGTATAATTTTCCTCGACTAGTCGGAATACTTCCCTGTCCGCCGGGCGCTTTGAATCGATAGACACTCTCATAACTTTCCCTCGGTTAGTCGGAATATTTCCAAGCCCAACATTCACATTTGTTCACAAGACATTCGCATAAGTTTCCCTGGACTTATTGAAAAATTTCCAAGTCCGTCAGCCACATTGGTTCGAGAGGAATTCGAATAATTTTCTCTCAACTATTCGAAATATGTCCATGTCCAGAAAATGTTTTAGCTCGAGAGGAACTCGCATAAATTTCTGCCGACTAGTTGAGTTATTTCCAAGTTCAAATTCCTCATTGGTTGCAAAGGAAATAGCGTTACTTCCCCCGATTAGTCGGGGTATTTCCTAATCCGATAGTCGCAATGTGTCGGGAGTCAATCGCATTAATTTCACTCGAATATTCTGATTATTTCAAAGTCCAACAGCCGCATATCTTCTAGAGGAACACGCACACCGTCTTCCGACTAATCGGTATATTACCAAGTCCGTCATTCGATTTGTATCACAAGTAACTCGCATAATTTTTTTTTAAGTAGTAGGAGTATTTCCTAGTCCTACAGTCGCTTGGTTTCATGGGGTTCTCACATAATGACCTAGACTGGTCGGAATATTTACAAGTCCGACAGCCGCATTGGATTGAGAGCTACTCACATAAGTTTTCCTAGACTAGTCTGGATAGTACCTAGTCCAACAGTCGTATTTGTCCGAAATTCACTCGCAAAACACGCAGTCAGGTAGTCTGAATATTTCCAAGTCCGACGACCACATCGATTCGTTAGAAACACGTAAAATTTTTCCTAGAATAGTCGGTATAATTCCAAGTTCGACAGTAGCATTGATTCACAATTCATTTGCATAACTCTCACTCTTCTAGTAGGAAGTAGCTCCAAGTCCGACAGTCGCTTATGATCGAGTGACACTCGCATAAATTTCCCTAGACTAGTCGAATCATTTCCAATTTTGACAGTAGTATTGGCCCGGGAATCACACGCATAACTTACCCTTGACTAGCCGGAATATTTTCAAGTACCTCAACCATATTGTTTTGGGAGCACCACACATAACTTTTATACGATTATTTGGAATACTTCCGAGTCCGAAATTCGCATTTGTTCCAGAAGCAATCGCATAACCTTCCATCGAATTGTCGCGTCATTTATAAGTCCGACAGGCAGTAGGTCGTTAATTACTCGCATAATTTGCATTCGAATGATCGGTATATTTCAAAGCCCGACTGTCGTATTAATTCGAGAAGTAATCGCAGAAATTTCCCTCGACTATTAGAAATATTTCCAACTACGACAACTTCTTTGGTTCAGTAGTCACTCATGTAACTATCCCTCGACAAGTCCGAATTTTTCTAAGTCCGACAATCTTATTGGTTCACAATTAAGACGCATAAATATTTTTCGACTACACGGAATCGTATCGAAACCGGTAGCCGCATTTACTATAGGAGTACTTGCGTAATTTTCCCTCGACTAGTCGGTATTTAAACGAGCACGACAGGTTGTTTTCAATTGTGAGTCAGTCGAATAACTTTCTTTCGACTAGTCCAAATATTTCCAACTCCGGCGGTCGCATTGGTTCACAAATCACTCACATATCTATATTTCGTCTATTCGGAATATCTCCAAGTCCTACAGTCGTATTGGTTCTCGAGTCACTCGCATTACTTTCATTCGACTCAGCGGAATACTACCTTGTCCGGCAGTCGTATTGGTTCCAGAATCACTCACATAACGTTCCTTCGACTAGTCGGAATATTGTCACGTCAAACAGCCGAATTGGTTCACAAGTAAATAGCATAACTTTCTTTCAACTAGTCGGAATATACCTATGTCCGACAGTCGTATAGGATCCAGAATCGCTCGTATAACCTTCCCTCCACTAATCGGAATAGTTCCAAGTGCGACAGTCGCTTTGGTTCTTTTTGCAGTCGCATAGATTTCCCTAGAATAGTTGGATTATTTCCAATTCCGACAGTCATATTGGCCGTAGTAGTTCTCGTATCAATTCCCATAGATTAGTAGGAATATGTTCCAGTCCGGCAGCCGTATAGTTTCGGGAGGCACTCACATAACTGTTTCCCAATTAGTTGCAATATTACCATGTCCGACAGCCTCATTGGTCACAAAGGCACTTGCATAACTATCCCTCGACTAGACGGATACTTCAACGTCAAAAGGTAGCATTTGTACACAAGTTACTCACTTTACTTTTCCTCGACTACATGGAATATTAGCAGGTCCGGTCATCGCAATGGTTTGAGAGACACTCCCATTACTTTTCCAAACTAGTCGGAATTTATCCCTGTCCGACAGTAGCGTTGGTTACAGATTCTTTCGTATAACTTTTCCAATACTAGATGGAATGTTCCTTTACCATAGATTCGCATTGTTTCTTGAAGCACTCGCAAAACTTTCTCTCGACTTGTCGGAATATTTCTCGGTCCTTCAGTTGCATTGGTTCGAACGTCAATCACATATCTTACCCTCGACTATTCGGAATGACTTCAAGTTCGGCAGTCGCATTGGTTGAAAACCACTAGCGCAACTTTCCATCGAATTGTCGAAATGTTCCGTGTGTTACAGTCACATGGGTACAAGAGGACGCGCACAACTTTCTCTCGACCAGAAGGAAAATTTCCAATTCCGACAGTCGCATTGTTGCGACAGGTATATGCACAAATTTCCTTCCTGTAGTCGAAACACTCCTAACTCCGACAGTCGCATTAGTACAAGAAGCACTCGTACAACTTTCTCTCGTCTAGTTAGAATATTTCCATATCCGAAAGACGCACTGGTACGAGTAGAACGCTCACAAAATTCCCTCGAGCAGACAGAATATTTTTTAGTCCGAAAGATGCACCGGTAAGAGAAGCACTCGTATAACATTCTCTCGAATAGTTGGAATGTTTCCAATTCCAACAGTCGCAATACTTCTGGAGGTTATCGCATTTCTTTCTTTCGACAGGTCGAACTAATTCAAAGGGCAAAAATCGCATTGGTTCGAGGGACTATCACATAACTTTTACTCGACTAGGCATAATATTTCTAGAAATGACTTTCGTAATGGGGAGGCCTATCATGATATGCTCTAAACTGGTAGGAGCATTTCTAATTGCTATAGTCGTGTTGGTCCGAGTAGTACTCACACAACCTTCCCTCTACTAGTCGGAATATTTCCAAGTTGGACAGTTGCAATGTTTCACAAGTCACCCGTGTAACTGTCCCATGACTAGTCGGAATATTTCTAAGTTCGAAAGTCGCAGTGGTTCTAGATGCTCTCTCATAACTTCCCAACTACTAGTCGGAAATTTTTTAAGTGCAGCAGTCGCAATGTTTCGATTAGCACTCGCACAAATTTTTCTAGACTATTTGAAAGATTTCCAAGAGTAATAGTCGCATAAGTTCGAGCGACACTCACATAACTTTTCCTCAACTAGTCGCAATATTTCTAGGTCCAACAGTCGCATTGATTCTTGATATACTCGCATGACTTTCCCTCGACTAGACGGAATGTCTCTAGGTCCAACAGTATATAGTAAAGTTGGGCACCCATGGTGTGCCTGCAGCTATGCTACCTATCCCACTCGGGCAAACGCTACGAAGCTATCTACTAGCAGCATCCACCAAGGCCAAGTGACCGTACTCGGAAAAACCCAAAACTCCTGCCGGCGGGGCAGTGTGAGCGGTTTAGCTACGATCAACATCCTCGCATCAACGCAACTCCACGTCTATGCCGGGCTTGCCCATGGGGAATGACGGGGAGGTCCACTCACGTGCCGTGAGCCATGACAATCGTTCCGTAGGATGGGATGGGATTAGAAGAATAGCAGATCTATTAGTGAGATTTGGTGGTGGTGGGAAAAATAGGAATAATAGAAAGGTGCGTACGAGCACTTCCGACCCTATCATGTTCGAGAGTGGGCTGACCCGTGAGGATTATACGCACTCACCTCCACCACCGGAACGCCGACATTCCCGGCTGAACAGAATTCATGAACAAATGACACTTTATATTGAGGAATTCTTTGCAAAATTCCGCGAAGAGGATCAAGGCCTCTGCCGTGGAGACAAGATGTCTCGCTGCTTCTGACTAACTCATTTCACGGAAAGTTTCTTACAGAGCATCTCTGTGTGGTTCATAAACCAGACAGTCGAACATGTGATGAGAACCGGGTGTGTGTGAAACGGGTCCACTTCGCCACCCTTGCATGGTCTTTCCATGATGATGTCCGGAAACGTCAGCTTGGCTTAATAGGCTTCGTGTCCTGCAAAAACAGACTTGTGAAAGAGATTGGAAAGACGAAATGGATACCTACACTGTTTTTGATGTTCGGGAATAACGCGTATGTTGTCCTCCTATTGGAGGAATTTTCCCACCTGTACTGCCAATCTACTGCCTAGATTTTAGAATTCCCTATCGCCCTGTTCTGCTATCGCGCGTTTAATATTCGTGCTTACCGGTTTAGCGTAGCTGCCTTTGAGCACCTATTTTTCTTAATATCGTATAGTCTGCTTTGTTTCAATAATTGGAGAGCTATCGAGGACTCCGCTGCTATGACGCAGAAAGGATTCCGTAGCAGTTGTGCGATTCGTGGATGTGGCCGAAATGAGGGCCAATCGCTGTGTCGCGTTTAATTTTTTGAGTTCTCTTTCCGTGCATAGATCAGACAATCCTGCTAGCGCGTACTTGATCGTAGGAGAGAACACGCCTCTATAGATCACTCGTTGGGCGCAGTGACGGAGTCCCCATTCCCTAGCTGCTAACGTATCTAGCTTTGCGAACAATGGGCCAACTTTGTCGTTGAGGTAACGGCAGTACATCGTGACACCCAGCCCTTTGTCGAAATGTATTTCCAACCGAGAATATCACATAGGCTTTCTAGTTACTCGCATACCTTTCCCTCGACCAGTAGGAAGGTTTCCATTCCCACAGTCGCTTTATATCGAGAGGCAATCGCATAACATTCCCACGACTAGTCGGAATATTTCCAAGTCCAACAGCCACATTGGCTCTAAAAGCTCTCGCATAACTTTCCTGCGCCTACACGGAATATTTTTAATCAGATTGTCGCTTTTTTCCCAAGTCTCCTGCATTACTTTCCCTCGTCTAATCAGAACATTTCGAAGTTCGATATTCGCATTTGTTCTAGACGGACTTGCATTACTTTCAATCGGCATGTCGGAATTTTTCCAAGTCCGACATTCGCTTTGGTTGGTGAGGCAGTCGCATAACTTTCTTTCGACTAGTCCGAATGTTTCCAAGCCCGACGTTCGAGTTGGTTCACAAATCACTCGCATAACTATAATTCGACTAGCCGATATATTAGCAAGTCCGACAGGTGCATTGTTTCGAGTGGCACTCGCATTAGTTTCCCTCGGCTAGTCGGAATATTTCTTAGTACGACAGCTGTATTTGTTCGGGAGGCCATCGCAAAATTTTTCTCGACAAGTGAAAATATTTCCGAGTCCGACAGCCGCAGTGGTTCGAGTGTCACTCGCATAACATTCCCTCGATTTGTCGGGAAGTTTTCAAGCCCGACAGCTGCATTTGTTCGAACGGCACTCTCATTACTTTACACGACTAGTATGAATATTTCAAAATCCGACAGCTGCATTGGTTCGAGAAGCTCCCGCAAAGCATTCCATCGACCACTGGAAACATTCCCAAATCCGACTGACACTTTGATTCACAAGTCACTCGAATGACGTTTCCTCTTACAGTCGGAATGATTCCAAGTCCAACATTCGCTTTGGTTAGAGTTGCACTGGCACAACACTCCCTCGACTAGTTGAAATAATTCCAAATCCGAAAGACGCACTGTTTCGAGAGGAAAGCGCACAAAATTCCCTCGAGCAGACGGAATATTTCCAAGTCCGAGAGAAACACTGATTAGAGAAGCACTCGTATAACATACTCTCGATTTGTCGCAATATTTTGAAGTCAGACAGTCCTATTGATTCGTGAGGTAATCGCATAATTTTTCCTCGACATGTCAGAAAATTACATTGTCTGACAGTCGTATTGGTTTGAGAGGCACTAGTATATCTTTTTCTCGAATAGTCGGAATGTTTCCAATTGCGACAGTCGCAATGTTTCTAGAGGTTCTCGCATAATTATCCCTGGACACATCAGAATATTTCTAAGGGCGAAAGTTTCATTGGATCGAGGGAATATCATCTAACTTTCCCCGACTAGCTGTAATCTTTCCAAGACCGACTTTCGCATTCGAGAGATCATGTCATAATTTTTCCTAAACTTGTAGGATCATTTCTAAGTGCTATAGTCGCGTTGGTCCGTGAAGTATTCGTACAGCCTTCCCTAGACTAGTTGGAATTTTTCCAGTTCCGACAGTCGCATTGGTTTGAGAGGCACTCGCAAAACTGCCCGTCGACTAGTAGTAATATGTCCTATTGCGACAGTCACATCAATTGGCGAGACTTTCGCACAATTTCCCCCGACTATTTGTAATATTTCTATTTTTGTCAATCCCATTGGCTCGAGTGTCACTCGCACAACTTTCCCTCGACAAGTCGGAATATTTCCAATTTCGACAGTCGCATTGCTGCGAGAAGCAATCGCAAATTTTTCCCTCGTCTAGTCGGAATATTTCCAATTCCGGTAGTCCCATCGGCACGAGGGGCACTCGAAAATTTCCCTTCAATGGTCAGAACACTTCTATCTGCGACAGGCGGATTGGTTCGAGCGACACACGCATAAATTAACATCGACTATTAAGAATATATTCAAGATCGACTGTCGCATTGGTTCGAGAGACCCTATTATAAATTTCCCTCGAATATTTGAAGTATGTTTAGGTTCGACTGTCTCAATGTTTTGGGTTGCAGTGGCATAACATTTCCTCGACTATTGGGAATATTACCAAGTCAGACTTTCGCAATCGTTCGTTGACAATCGCATAACTTTCCCTCGACTAGTAGGGATGTTCCAAGTACAACAGTTACGTTGATTCAAGAGATAATCGCATAAAATTCATTCGACTTGTCGGAATGTTTCCAAGTACTAAAGTCGCATTTCTTTGAGGGACAATAGCATAAATTTCTCTCGACTAGTCTAAATATTCATAGGTTCGACAGTCGCATTGAATCAATAAGTTCTCGCATAGCTTTTCCGCAAACATTCGAAGTTTTTCCAAATCAGACAGTCGCATTGATTCACAAATTATTCGAATAACTTTCGTTCAAATACTCTGGAAATTTCCATGTTAGACAGCCGCATTGGTTCGAGAGAAATTAGCATAAAACTCCATCGACTAGTCCGGTAATTACCAAGACAGGCTGTCGCAGTGTTTTACAAGATACACGCAAAACCTTTGCTCGTATAGTCGGGAGATTTTCAGGTCAGACATCCGTATGGTTTCGAGATTCAGACACATATTTCTCAATCGACCTGCTGGAATATTTTCAAGTACTACCGCCACAGTGCTTCGGTAAGCACACGAAAAACTTTACCTCGACTAATCGGAATATACCCAAGACCGGCAGCTGCTTTGGCTTGAAAGGCATTCGCATAACTTTCGTTCGTCCAGTCCGAATATTTTCAATTCGGACAGTCACCTTGGTTCAAGATGCACTCGCATAACTTTCGTTCGTCCAGTCCGAATATTCCAATTCTCTCAATCGCATTGTTTCAAAAATCATTCGCATCACTTTCCCTTTACTAGTCTTAATATTGCCAAGTCCGACAACCGCATTGCTTCGAGAGGAACTCATATATCTTTTCCTCGACTGAGCGGAATGTTTCCAAGTCCGACGACCGAATTGGTTTAAGAGGTAACTTCCCCTCGAATAGTCGGAATATTTTCAATTACGACAGTCGCTCTGTTCCACACGTCAATCGCATATCTTTCCCTAGTCTAGTCGGAATAGTTCCAAGAACGACAGCCGTATTTGTTCGAGAAGCATTCGCATAATCCTCACTCGACAATTCGGAATATATCCTATTCTGACAGACACATTGGATTACAATTGACTTGCATAACTCTGAGACGACAAGACGAAATGATTCCCAGCCCAACAGTCGCATTGATTCAAAAGACCCTAGCATTACTCTCTCTCGACTAGTATGGATAATTCTAAATCAGAAAGTTTCGTTGGTTCGAGAGTCATTCTCGTAATATTTCCTCGACTAGTTGGAATATTTCCAAATCAGACAGTCGCATTGCATTGAGAGGCATACACATGACTTTCTTTCTTCTAATCGGAATATTTCCACACCCTACAGTCGCATTGGTTCACAAATAACGCAAAAACTTTCCCTCGATTAGACGGAATATTTCCAAGACCGTCATTCGCATTGGATCATAAGTCATTCGCATAACTATACTTCGACTAGTAGAAACATTACCAAGATCGTAAGCAGCATTGGTTCGAGAGACACACTCATATCTCTCTTTCGACTAGTCTGATTATTTCCAAGTCCAACAGTCGCATTGGTTCGTGAAACATTCCCATAAATTTCCCTCGTATAGTCGAAATTTTTCCAAGCCCGTCGGTCGTATGGTTTCTTAAGTCAATTGCACAACTTACCTTCGATTAGGGGCAATACTACCTAGTCCGATAGTCGTTCTGTTTCGAGTGATACTAGAATAACTTTCGCCCGATTAGTCGGAACATTTCCAATTCCGAGGGGCATTTGCATATATTACCCTCTACTAGTCGTAATATTTCCATGTCCAACACCCGTAATCGTTAGAGACGCACTCGCAAATCATTCACTACTAGTCGGGTTAGTTGTAAGTCAGACACTCACATTGGTCCACAATTTACACGCATAATTTTCATTCAAATATGCTGGAAATGCACGAATCCAACATCCGCATTGGTTCGTGGTACTAGCATAACATTCCCTCAACTAGTTGGGTTATTTCCGAGTCTGACATTCGCAATGAGTCGGGAGTCACTCGTATAATTTCCAAACGACTGATCAAAGCATTTCAATGTCCACAGCCGAATTGGTTCCAGAGTCACTCGAATGAAATTCCCTCAACTAGACGGAATATTTGTAAGTCCTACAACCGCATTCTATCGAGGGGTCCTGGCATAACTTATCCTCACAAGACGGAATAAGTCCAAGTACAGCAGCCGTATTGTTTAGGGATGCACACGCATAACTTTCATTGTCGGATTACATGTCGGACTATTACCAAGTCTGACAGCTGCTTTGTTTTCTGAGGCAGTTGCATAAGATTCTTCCGCCTAGTCGGAATATTACCAAGACCGACAACCGCTTTGGCTAAAGAGAAATTCGTATGACTTACCCTCGACTAGTCGAAATGTTACGAAATCCGACTACGGCATTGCTGTCAGAGGCTATCACATATCATTACCCAAACTAATTGGAATACTTCCAAGCCCGACAGCCGCATGAGTTAGGGAGGCAATCGCATAAGTTTCCCTCGACCAGTCGGGATATTTCCAAGTCCGACCATCGTATTGGTTCTCAAGGTACTCGCATAATTATCTCTCGAGTAGTCGGAATCCTCCAATTCTGACAGCCGCAATGATTTGGGAGGCAATCACATAAATTCCTTTCGACTAGTCGGAGTTTTACCAACACCGATAGTCGCTTTGTTTCGAATAGCACTCGCATATCTTTCACCCGACTAGTCGGAATATATACAAGCCGACATTCGTAAAGCTTCGTATGACACAGGCATTATTTTCTCTGGACTAGAGAGAATGAATCTAGTTCCGGCAGTCGCGTTGCTTTGAGGGGCAATCTCTTATCTTTTCCACTACAAATCAGAATATCTCCAAGTAATAGTGTCGCATTGATTGGATAGTCAATCACACAACTGTCACTCGTCTAGTCGCAAAGTTCCTCGTCCGACAGTCGCATTGATCCGAGAAACACACATAAAACTTACACTCGATTATTCAAAATCTTTCAAATACCAGAAGTCGCATCGTTGCGACAAGCACTCGCACAACTATCCCTGGCCTAGTCTGTACATTTTTATTACCGACAGACAGATTGTTTCGAGAGATACTCGAATAACTTTCCCTCGTCTAGACGAGATATTTCCAAAATTGACAGTCTCATTCGTTCGTGAGGAATTTTCAAAACTTCCTCTCGACCAGCCGGAATATTTCCAAGTATTCTTTTCTCATTGGTTCGAGAGACATTTTGATAACTTTTCTTGAATAGACGATGTATTTCTAGGTTCAACAGCCGCATTGCTTTGTGAGGCACTCGCATAACTTTGCCTTGACAAGCCGGAATATTTCCAAATCCGACTGTCGCAATGATGCGGGATGCAATCGCATATCTTTCCTGCAACTGGTGAGAACAATTCTAAGTACGACAGTTGCATTGGTTCGAGAGGCACACGCATAACCTTTTCTCGTTTAGTCGGATTATTTTCAAATGCGGCAACCTCTTTGGTTCGAGAGGCATGCACGTAACTTTCTATCGAGCATTCAAAATATTTCCAAGCCCTACAGTCGGATTGGTTCACAAATCTCTCGCATAATTATACTTCGACTAGACGGAATATTACCCATACCTACGGATGGTCTGTTTCGAGTGGCACTGCCATAACTTTCACAGGTTTAGTCGGAATATTTCCAAGTCCGACAGTCGCATTGGTGCGAGAGCCACTCGCACAACTTACCCTCGACTAGTCGAATATATCTAGGTCTTTCAGTCTCATTGGTTGGAGAAAATCTTGCACAAATTTCCCTCGAGTTGTGGTAATATTTCTAATTCCGACTATCGCATTGGTTCGAGAGGCCCTCGCATACTTTTCCCTCGATTAATCGGAATACTTCCAAGTCAGGCTGGCGCATTGGTTCACAATTTGCTTGCATAACTTTCGTACGAATACTCAGGAAATTTCCAAATCAGACAGCCGTATGAGTTTGAAATTCACTCGATATAATTTTCCACCGTCCGGCTGGAATATTTCTAAGTACTACGGCCGCATTGGTTCGATAGGCTCTCGCATAACTTTCGCTCAACTAGTCGTAAGATACCCAAATCTGACAGCAGCATTCGTTCGAGAGGCAATCGCATAAGTTTCGCCCGACTACTTGGAATATTTCCTAGTCCGAAATCCGAATTCGTTCCAGAGGCACTCACATAACTTCCCTCGATTAGTCGAAGTATTACTAATTTCGACAGACGCTTTGTTTCGAGAGGCAATAGCGTAACTTCCCCTTGACAAGTGGGAGTTCTTCCAAGTCCGACTAACGCCATTGTTCCAGAGTAACTTGTGGAACCTTCCCTCGCCTAGTCGGAATATTTCCTGTTGCGACAGAACATTTGGTGCTGACATGACTCGCAGATTTCTTCCACGGCTAGTTGTGTTAGTTCCGAGAATTTGTTCGACAATCAGTTGCATAATTTTCTCCCGACCAGTCGGAATATTTTCATGCCCAGTCAATCGAATTGGCTCACAGAACACTCGCATAATTTTTGCTCGAATAGTCGGAATGTTTTCAAAATCGGCAGCCACATTGTTTAACAATTCTCTCGCATAGCTCTCTATTTACTAGTAGGGATATTTCCAAGTTCGACATTCGCGAAGGGTCGAGAGGCACTAACATAACATACCCTCGACTACTCGGAATATTACCAAGTCCGACAGCAGCATTTTTCAGGAGTTACTCGCATAACTTAACCATACAAGTCGGAATATGTTCAAGTCCGGCAGTCATATTGGCTCGAGAGGCACCTACATAAATTTCTCCCGAGTAGAAGGAATATTTCCTAGTACAACACCCACATTGGTACCAAAGAAAATCGCATAACTTTCCCTCGACTAGTCGGGATACTTCCAAGCCCTACAGCAACATCGGATCCATAGGAACACGTAAAACTTTCCTTAGAATAGTCAGTATATTTCCAAGTCCGATAGTGACATTAATTTACAATTCATTCGCATAACTCTCACTCTTCCAATCGAAATAGTTCCAAGTCCGACCGTCGCTTTTAACTGAGTGTTTCTTGCATAACTTTCCCTCGACTAATCGGAATATTTCCAATTTCGAAGGGTAGCATTCTTTCGAGAGGCACTCGCATAAATTTCCCTCGTCAAGTCGGGATATTTCCAAGCACGAAAGGCACATTAGATCGGAAGACACTCCCATAAAATAGTCGAGAATAAAATGTCGAGATATGTTCCAGTACGACAGTTGCGTTGATTTGAATATCCCTCGCATAACTATCCCTCGGCCAGTCGCAATATTTCCAACCCTGACAGTCACATAGGTTCGCAAATTACACGCATAACTTTCCCTTGACTAGTAGGAATACATGTAAGTTCGACAGTCGATTTGGTTCGAGAGGCACTCACATAACATTCCCTCGATTACATGGGAAAATTTCAAGTACGATCGTATCATTTATTTGACAGTCACTCGTAAAACTATCCCTCGATGTCGCAATATTTCCAAGTCCAACTGCCACATTGGTCCGAGAGTCAAACGCAAGACTTTCCCACGAATAGTCGGAATATTTAAAAGTCCGACGGTCACATTCTTTCGAAAAGCGTTAGCATAATTTTCCCTCTACTAGGCGGTATAATTTCTAGCCCAGCAGCCTGATTGGCTCGCGGGTCCCTCGCGTAATGTCTCCTCCACTAGGGGGAACATTTCCAGGTCCGATGAGTGCATTGTTTCGAAACGTACTCGAAAGTCGGAATATATCAACTCCGACATTCGCTTTGGAACGGAAGAAACTCACATAAAATTCGCTCGACTAGTCGAGATATATCCCAATACGTAAGTCGCGTTGGCCCACAAGTCACTCGAATAAATCACCGTCAATTAGTTCGGAAAAATCTATGCACGACCGCCGCAATTGTCCGAGAGGTACTCGCATAACATTCTCCCGAATAGACGGCATATTTCCTAGTACGACAAACGAAATGGTCCGAGAATTACTCGCATAAAATTCCCCCCTAGTCGGAATATTTCCAAGTCCGACAACCGTATTGGATCGACAGGCAATCGCGTAACATTCCCTCGACTAGTCGAAATAGGTCTATATATGACAGTAGCATTAGTAATGGAGCTATTCGCATAACATTCCCTCGATTAGTAGAAATATTTCCAAGTCCGAAAGTCACATTGTTCACATTACTCTCACTCGACTAGTAGGTATATATCTATGTCCGGCAGCTGCATTGTTTCGAAAGCTCCATGTGTACCTTTCTATCAACTAGTTTGGAATATTTCAAGCTGACAGTCGCATTGGTTCACAAATTACTCGCATAACTTTCTATCGACATGTCGGAAAATTTCTAAGTCCCAAGGCAACTTAATAAGAATAAACGTCTCGAATACAAACGTAAAGACGGGCTATGTTCCATTGTTAAATCTAGGGGACGGCATTTACGCTGGCAAAACTATCGTTTCTAACAACAATGGACATGCACATATAGAAGTATTTAATACTAAAGAAGAAGAAATAACAATTAAAATACCTACGGTCGAAATAGAGGAATTCGAGATAGTCAATTAAGCAAATGACTCTACCTTAGAGCACGACTCACATGCTTCCAATAACACAGGAAACAATTCATGCACCGATAAGGAGGAAGAATATACAATAAATCCAAGCCAAGAAACATCTTCCGAATCCTCATTCTTTCGCACAAAATCATCTCACGTTAAATAGGCCTGCAAGTTGATCTCCAGGGCGGATGAAAACCGTTTTAATCGTACATTAAAATGTATAGATCTAAAATCACTGAATAAGGAAGAAAGGGGAATAGAAGAACAGATGATTAAAAACTCCTTTGACTTATTTCATTTACCAGACGACAAACTAAAGCACACGTGTACTATTAAACACGCTATAGAAACAATAGTTACGACACCAGTAGCCGTACGACAGAATTGTTTTCTACTAATCCATAAAGAGGAAATAAATAGACAAATAAATGAATTAATAAAGTATGAAGTGATACAACCATCCGTATCACCCTATAATACCCCATTATGGATTGTTTCAAAAAAAGCATACTCGAATGGTAACAAAAGTTGGATACTTGTTAACTTGTTAATTACAGTATGCTAAATGAAAAAACTATAAAAGACAGCTATCGGCTGCCCAATATAACAGAAATATTACATCAGCTGGGCAGTGCCAAGTATTTTGGTACTTTTGATTTAGCATCAGGGTTTCACCAAATTTAAATGGATAAGAACGATGCACAAAAAAAGGCATTCTCTACTCCGTATGGTTACTACGAATTCACTCGCATTCCCTTCGGCTTAAAAAATGCTCCGTCAACTTTTCAAAGGCTAATGAACTCAGTTTTGTCCGGGTTACAAACAAATGAATTATTTGTTTATCTAGATGACATAGTTATTTATTCAAATTCACCAAATGAACACATCAATACATTCAAAAAACTTCCTGATAGGCTAAGAGAAGCAGGTCTCAAACTACAACTAGAGAAATGCAACTTCCTTTGAAAGGAAGTTGCGTACCTCGGTCATATAATAAGCGCGTCAGTGGTGAAACCTGACCCGGGGAAAATAAAAGCGGTAAAAGAATTTCCAACTGCACGTACAGCGAAAAACAAACAATTTCTTGGAATTGCAGGATATTATAGGCGTTTTATACTGAATTTCTCTGGCATCCGCCGACCTTTAACGAATTTGTTAAAAAAGGACATTCAATTTGAATGGAAAGAAAGCCACGATTACGTGTTCACCCATTTGACAGATCTTCTATGTAAAGAACCGCTGCTTCCGTACCCTAACTCCAGGAAACCATTCATTTTAACTACGGACGCATCAAATTTTGCTATAAGCGGAATTCTCAGTCAGGGGGAAATTGGAAATGACCTGCCCTTCGCTTATACCTCACGATTACTGCTCGAACAAAATTACTCCACAGTAGAAAAGGAATTACTTGCTATTGTCTATACTGTCAACCATTTACCTCCATATCTATACGGTAACCAATTTAGTCTAGTTAACGATCACAAACCATTGATTTGGTTACACTCAGTAAAGAACACTTTATCAAGGATAATTCGTTGGCGACTAAAATTAGTAGAATATGACTATAAAATCATTTATAAGGCAGGGAAAAGAAATGTAAACGTTGATGCACTATCCCGGAACCCGGTAGATTCGCGCAAACAGGTACTTCCAATATCAGGAACCAGCTCGAGTGACGAAAACCTATACGAACCAAGACACGAGCGAACTACCTCCAAGAGGCCCCATGCAAAGCAAACCACTAACGTTTCGGCAAAATATGATGAAATAATTAAAAAATCACTCAGCACACACGACATTACTAACAAAACACGCGACGATGACAGAGACCAAAATGAGACAAGTAATGAAGAAGAATTGTACGAAAATATAGACAGTAACACTATAGAACTAAAAGACCGAATCATAATGCATAACGGAAATATTGCGTAATTTGTTACAACAAACGGAACACCAGTAGACATTGGAGCAAAAGAACTAGCTGATCATGGTAAGTTATCAATTATTACAGACGCAACCCTCGGTAGGGTAAAAGTTACAAAAAGAAACAACAAAAATTACTTTATAGCATTACCCGTCAAGGAGAGAATATCTCTTTCTATCCAGCTTGAAACATTAGATGAAGTCTTACATTCTTTGCTTGACGCGGCCATTGAATTACAGCTAAAGACAATAGGAATTGCTAAAGGACCATTGGGTGACATACCCTGGGCCGATGTCAAACATAAAATTCGTTCGAACTTTTCGGATAGACAAACAAAGATAATTATATTGAAACATGAAATCATGGTAGCAAACGAAAACGAACTAATTGGAATAATTCACGATAATCACACAACTCCTATTAGAAGTCACAAAGGGGTAACGAAACATACGCTAGGATTAGACAAGAATAATATTGGCCGAAATTAAAACAAGATACTCAAAGGTACATTCAAGGTTATCGCAGCTGTCAAACGAAGTAGCTTGTTAGACTGAAAACACATCAACCAATGACTATTACAGATACACTTGGACAAATATTTTACAAAATCTCCATGGACATTATGGGCCCGATGCTCACTACAAATTTAGGTCATAATTACATATTTACAATTCAAGATTTGTTAACAAAATACTCCTTTGCACGCATAACACTTTTTCTTTTTCTTTTGTTTCGTCAGGAGGAAAAACCTTCATAGGCCCTCTGAGCCCGGTACTCAGAGGACTGTCGGTTTCAGCCCGGAATCCGAATGCTCCCAGGATCGGATCGCCTACCGACTAAAAAACCTCCCGATTCTTATAACTAACACGCTGAGGGGAAAGGTGAGTGGGCGGGATTACGCATATGCGTATTACAAATTCACCCACCACCCCTCCTCGGTGAGCCAGGCCGGTATTCGCCTTGCCCTCATTCATCCATTCATTCACATTCACACCACTATAGCGCACTCGACAGGAGCCAACGAGTCCCTGGAGACGCAAAATACTCCCTGATTATATACATATTGGCCCAATTTCCACCCCATGGTGCTCTGACCAGGCCCATTCATCTTCGTTTACACGAACTAACGTCTATAGAGGAGCGACGCTTGAGCCAGGCGCCGCCTGAGCTGCTCGGAGCCTTGCCCGAGGTGGCCGCACTGGAATCACTCTCCTATGCGGCCAATCGTTCGCGCTCCCATCCACGTACGAACACACACGCTCATTCACACATCCATCATCTGCACGCAACCATTCCCTGCGCCTCTCAGCGTCCTCCTTTGCACGCATAACTCGTCCAGCGAAGGTCCGAAAGGTCGCCCATCCTCCCGGGACAGTCAGGGAAACCCTGACTATCTCGGGAAGGGTTAGCTGCCCTCATCCCATCGCGGCGATCAACTCATTCCTGGCATCCGTCCACGTCGGGCAGTCGATCAGGGTGTGTTCCGCCGTATCCTCACCCTCTCGCAGTGGAAGCAACGTGGGGAGGGGATTTTCTTTATTTCATATAAATACGCCGAGAAACATCCATGACCGGTCATCAGCTGTGTGGTATGAAATGTCGTTCCGATAGAGAACGGCCTTCCAATCCACTCAGCCAACCATTCGGCAATGGCCGCCCTCGTACGCACTCCCGTTGCCTCTGGGGACCCTACAAGCTCTAGTTCCTCAGCCTTCCATGCTTCTATTGTCCTCCTTCTGGCAAGAGCACCCAATACAGCCTTAGCGCGCGGGGGAACAGGTACCTTTGCGCCTCTAACGGCCGCATACGTTTCCGTCATCTGGGGTGCTAAATGACCGAGAGGAATAATCCCCGCGATCATCATAGCCGCATGGAAGGAGATCGTCCTATAGGCACAACACACCCGGATCGCCACCTTCCTTTGAAGGCTCCGAACAGCCCGCCCGATCCGCGTATCCTCCACAATGGCGCGCCACCGCACCGGTGCCCCATATAGGAGCACCGAGTGGATCACGCCGCCATAGAGGCGCCGCTTCCTCTCGCCCGGTCCGTGAAGGTTCGGAAGGAGCCTTCCAAGGTACCGAAGGATACCCTCGGCTTTAGGAATTACGGCCTCAAAGT
Source organism: Vespa mandarinia (assembly GCF_050613455.1). Lineage (NCBI taxonomy): Eukaryota > Metazoa > Arthropoda > Insecta > Hymenoptera > Vespidae > Vespa > Vespa mandarinia. The sequence continues at coordinate 760,332 of NW_028197191.1, forward strand.
TGGGCCTGAACGACATTTTTGAGTCTACCACAATGCCCAGGTATTTCACACTGACCTCTACCACTTCTGACCTCTACGCGTACCCCTCTAAGGCAAATCTTAGGGGGTGAGACATTCCTGCGTCTGCAGAAGGCAGAGGCAGGGAAGGCCATGGCCTCCGTCTTTTGTGGCGCCACTTTAAGGCCCAATCCCTCGATCTCCCTTACCAGGACTTCCAGGTCCTGCTCGGCGTTCACGATGGCCTGCGACAGGTCCCATCCCGATGACAGGAGGGCCGTGTCGTCCGCATAGCAGACGACATGGGAGCCACCTGGCATCGGGATTCGGAGGACACTGTCATAGGCAATGTTCCACAACGTAGGGCCCAAAACGGATCCCTGTGGGACCCCACAAAACACTTGTCTTTCCACAACGCGTCCATACTTGTTCGTATATGCTATGGCGCGTTTGTCCAGGTAACTCCTGATAATGTTCACTAGGTAACGTGGAAATTTTTCACGTTTCATAGCCCTAATGATCACAGTCCACGGCAAAGAATTGAAGGCGTTCGAGATATCCGGACTCACCAGGAAAACCAACTTCCCGATCCGCGTCGATTCCTCCACGAAGTTTTTAACATCGAGGACGGCATCCACAGTGGATCTTCCCGGCCTAAACCCATATTGTGATGACGACAGGGTACGAGTCTCCTCTAAATAGTTGTTGATCCGGCCAACAACTATCCGCTGGAATAGTTTCCCCAGTTCGCCAATCACGCATATGGGTCTATATGATCCCGGTGAGTCCGGGGGCGCGTCCCTTTTCTTTTTGATAAGGACGAGCCTCGCTATCCTCCACGCTGTTGGGAACTTTCCTGTGCTGAGGCATGCGGAAAAGCACTGCACCAACACTTTCCCACAGTGTATCGACGCAGCACGCACAACCACGCCTGGTATTCCATACAGTCCAGGAGCCTTTCTTCCTCTTCCTTACCGGGCAGGAGCCAAGACCTCCTCTTCAGAGATAGTTACCTCCGATAGCGTAGGTTCCTGCGGCTCGTCAACTCCCGGTCCTCCTGGGAACAACTCATAGAAGATTTTTTCCAGTACCTCCTCCTCCATGGTTTCGGTTACTGGTGGGGCATAAGGCCTTAGTTTCCCCAAGACCAGTTTGTAGGGTCTGCCCCATGGATCCTCCTCTATGGAGTCCAGCAGGTCCCTCCATGAGTTCCTCTTGGCCACTTTAATAGCCCTAGTCAGTGCCCTCCTTGCGTCCCTTCGAGCGTCCAGGCACCGCACTATTTCATCACTGTTCTTCTTTTTCTTCCTGGCCCTGGAAAGTTTCCTTACTGTGGTCGTCGCAACGGCCCTAAGGTTCGTTAGTTCGTCTGACCACCAGTAAGTAATTCTCCTACCGCGGGTTTGTCCCCTTATGCGGGACATGGCCGTGTCGCACGCTTGTTTCAGTGTAGAATGTGCCCACTTCACCATCTTGTCCACACAGTCCGCACCGATCGCACTTCTCCCGCATCTAATTCCACCCATCCACTCCCCCGAGATGAGGGCCGCAGCCAAGTAGTCCTCATCCAGGGAGTTAATCTTCCAGCGAGGGAGCTTTTTATCCTGTGGGCAAGAGATTCAGACCCCTGTAGCTTCGTGCCTATAATTATATCTAATATGTAGGTGGTCCGACAGGAACTCAGCCTCATCCACTCTCCAGTCCGAGAGGCGGACGCCAGCCGACCCTGACGCAACCCTGACGCAACCCTGACGCAACCCTACCAGTCGGAATATTTTCATGCCCAGTCATTCGAATTGGTTCACAGGACATTTGCATATTTTTTCCGCGATTAGTCAGAATGTTTTCAAGTACGGCAGCCGTTTTGTTTCACAATTCTCTCACATAGCTCTCTATTTACTAGAAGGGATATTTCCAAGTCCGCCAGCTGCATTTTTCAGGAGTCACTAGCATAACTTTACAAGTCGGGATATGTTCAAGTCCGGCAGTCATATTGGCTCGGGGGACACTTACATAAATTTCTCCCGAATAGATGGAATATTTCCAAGTATCACACTCACATTGGTTCCAGAGGAAATCGCACAACTTTCCCTCGACTATTTGGGATATTTCCCAGCCACATCGGTTCAATAGGCACACGCAAAACTTTCCCTAGAATAGTCAGTATATTTCCAAGTCCGACAGTGGCATTAATTTAAAATTCATTCGCATAAATTTCACTCTTCCAGTCGGAATAGTTTCAACTCCGGCCGTCGCTTTTGACTGAGTGTTTCTTGCATAACTTTCCCTCGACTAATCGGAATATTTCCAATTTCGAAGGGTAGCATTCTTTCGAGAGGCACTCGCATAAATTTCCCTCGTCAAGTCGGGATATTTCCAAGCACGAAAGGCACATTAGATCGGAAGACACTCCCATAAAATAGTCGAGAATAAAATGTCGAGATATGTTCCAGTACGACAGTCGCGTTGATTTGAATATCACTCGCATAACTTTCCCTCGGCCAGTCGCAATATTTCCAACTCCGACCGTCACATAGGTTCACAAATTACACGATTAACTTTTCCTCAACTAGTAGGAATACATATAAGTTCGACAGTCGATTTGGTTCGAGAGGCACTCACATACCATTCCCTCGATTTCTGCAAAATTTCAAGTACGATCGTAGCATTTATTCGAGAATCACTCGCATAACTTTCCCTCGACTAATCGCAATATTTCGAAGTCCAACTGCCGCATTGGTCCGAGAGTCAAACGCATGACTTTCCCACAACTAGTCGGAATATTTCCAGGACCGACTACTGCATTGTTACGAGACGTACATGAAAGACGGAATATTTCCAACTACGATATTCGCTTTGGAACGAAAGGAACACAAATAAAGTACACTCGAATAGTCGAGATATGTCCTAGTAGGACAGTCGCGTTGGCTCACAAGTCACTCGAATAAATCACCGTCGACTAGTTGGTAAATATCTATGACCGACAGCCGCAATTGTCCGAGAGCTCGTATAACATTCTCCCGACTAGACGTCATATTTCCTAGTAGGACAATCGAAATAGTTCGAGAATCACTCGCATGAATTCCCCACCACTATTCAAATATTTCCAAGTCCAACAACCGTATTGCGTAACTTTCCCTCGACTAGTCGATATAGGTCTAAATCCGACAGTAGCATTAGTAATGGAGCCATTCGCATAACATTCCCTCGATTAGTAGAAATATTTCCAAGTCCGACAGTCACATTGGTTCACAAGACCCTCGCAATACTCCCACTCGACTAGTTGGTATATATCTATGCCCGGCAGCGGCATTGTTTCGAAAGCCCCTCGTGTAACATTCCATCAACTAGTTTGGAATATTTCAAACTGACAGTCGCATTGGTTCACAAATTACTCGCATACCTTTCACTCGACTAGTCGAAATTCTTCTAGGTTCTACAGTCGCATTGGTTCGAGCGGCACTCACATATCATTCCCTCCACTATTCGGAATATTACGAGTCTGACTGCCGCATTGGATCGAGAGTAATTCGTGTAACTTTCCCTCGAATAGTTGAAATATTTCCAAGTCCGGCAGTCGCAGTGGTTCCAAAGTTACTCGCAAAACTTTACCTCGACTAGCAAGAATATTTCCAAGTTCGACAGCGGAATCGGTTCGATTGGCACTCGCATAACTTTCCTTCGACTAGTCGGTATATTTTCAAGCCCGATAATCCCGATGGTTCACAAGTCCTCCGCATAACTCTCAATTGATTAGTCGGAATACTTCTAAGTCCGATAATCGAAGTTGTACACGAGGAATTCGCACAAATTACCTTCGATTATTCGGAATATTTCAAAATTCGACAGACGCTTTGGCCCGAGAAGCACTCGCATAACATTCCCGGACCAGTTAGAATATTTCCAAGACCGGCTGCCACATTGGTTCAAAAGACACTTGCATAACTTTCTCTCAACTAGTCAGTTTACTTCCAAGTTCGATACTAGCTATGGTCCGAGTTTCACTCGCATAACTTTACCTGGACTAGTCGGATTACTACCAATTCTAGCAGCCGTATGGACCCTAGTGGCTCTCGCATAACTTACCCTGGAAGAGTGGAATATGTTCTAGTCCGGAAGCCGTATAGTTTCGGGAGCCACTCACATAACTTTCTCCCTACTAAGTGGAATATTACCAAGTCCAACATCCGCATTGGTTTCAGAGGATGATCCAGAGGATGGGACACATCGTGATATGCATACCTGTTCCAGTCAGCGTGAGACAATCGGACGAATGTTACCATGAGCTACCTGTTTATTATCAAAACGACAGCCTTTTTCTAACGCCAAAGTCTAGAGGACCAATAAAAACAGGAACCATTAGGAAGTGCAATGCGTTGCTTCCGCCGTTGTTTCAAATTGGAGAAAACTGGAACAGGCTAACATCTAAACCGTGGAGGAGCTGCCACATAAAATACTTCAGCCGCTGACGAAACAGTATTGGAAGTATATAAAAAAACATGTGGCATATACTCCCAACAGGACTTGAAGAATTTACGCTAAAATGTTATGTTCCCCGCCGAGAAACTGGGACTTTTAAACATCATTGCCAAGGAAGTTATAGGACACCGCATTCCACCCAACACTACCTCAATGTATAATTTACTAGGGAAGCAGACATCAACAAAATCACAGACGTTGCGATCTCGAAGTTGTGGCAAGGATATTTAGCTTACGGATCAGCTAGTGCGGGAATGATTAAATTATATGTTTCAATCAAGGGTGTTAAGTTATGTATTGACGCTACTATTCGAGGATACATACTGCATGAAGTTTACGGATGGAGCCTCCACCAGTTAGGAGCCGTCTAGAGTTAATTACCACACCTACTCCTGCTACTGGGACAACCGCAACAACACAAGGAAAAAGAGAAAACAACGGGCGGTGAAATTAGTGATACCATCAAAGTGAAAGTGGACGAACCAGAGAGTGCTGCGACTCTGATACCCGCCGCTAAGGAATGTTCGAGGTACCCATTCTTTGAAGGAATCTTGGCAGCTCGAAAGAACAAGTCGTCAGAAATCGAGATTTCCGAGTGATTCAATATAGGAGAGTGATGTCACGTCGCCGTCTGACAACGAGTATCACTTATAGTATCCCTAAATAGTAAATCTAGCAATAATGCAGAAATACAAATTCAAAATTAAGAGGTTAATAACCATACCGTCGGTAACTCTACCGCAGGTAACACTGCTGTAGGTAAATCTACTGTCGGTATCTCTACCGCCGGTATCTACATAGTCGGTAACTCCACTTCAGAAATGTTAATGTTAACAATTATATGTAACTCCAATAAACAATGTTAACAATGATACCATATAAAGAACCACTTTTTCTAAATAAAGTTAATGCTTAATTGATACATAAAAATATATGTTCGATTAAAACCAATAAGTAAAAATAGAATAAAGGTATATGGTTAAGACTTTACATATGCATAATTAGGTAATTAACAATATACATACACGCACATAAATATATATTTCAAAACTAAATTAACAGACAATAAACGATTGAAAAAATTGGTTATATTAAGAAATGTAATATTAAACAATTATTAAAGGTTCATAATAACAATAATAATAATTATTTGAATTAATATATTATTATTATCTTATTAGTTAAAAATCTTTCATGTATTCACACTATCCGGCGATAACCGCAATCAGAGGCTAAGGATTTTTGGGATTACATCCGATTATAACCGCAAAGCATAGACTAAGGATTCTTGGAACTACATCCGGCGATAAGCGTCGAACGACCACGAACTTGGAAGAGGTGACAAAGGAATGCTCGCATTGCTCCACCACACCATCACCGCACGAAGGCGGCAAGCGCGAGCGGCGCGCATGCACAGTGACGACAACTGGACTCGCCTAAGTGAGAGCACAGGCAGTCGATAATCAGTTATCGATCGCCGCTCTATTTGATCAGTCGCAAGCTCCTAGCTCTAAACATCAAGGATTTATTTCGAATAACTAACTTAGAAATTATAACGTGTATGATTGTTACATCCCGCGACAAGTGACGTGTGGAAACTTTGAAATAGCATAAAAAAACTACAAAATAAATTAAAAGTAAAAAAAAAATATAAAATAAATTAAAATTAAAACAATAGCTAGTTTAAGTAAGACACGGGGATCAACTTTCTAAAATTCATTTATATCATAACACATATATGTCAAGGGATGCATTCCAGTGATTTCTCTCACCCGTAGGGTAAATATTATAACACGTACTCAAATATATTACCACATCGCCAACCAATAATAGTACTATCGATAATTCAAACATTAATATCCCTAATATTAACAAATTTAATTATAACACATTTATAAATATATTAAAGGTAACTGTTACTACTTTAGTCTACTTATTAATTAAACCACAAAACATAAATAATAAAACAGTAAAAATAATACTAAACAATTAACAAATTGGGACATTATATTAGCAAAATACATATATAAGCCTATAAAAGTTCACAGAATGAACAAGAATACTAATCAATTAATGTTATTAAAAAAGAAATATCTTTAAATTCAAAAAAAAATGGTAACAAATAAGTGCGAGACAATCCTATCACTAATGGCGAAACGATGTCCGGTGATACGAATTCTAACATCCTGCGATCCAAGTATTAAGAACGACAATATCAACATCATTCTTGGAACCACACCTGGCGATAACAACATTCCAGGGGCTAAAAATTCCCATAACTGCATCCGGTGATAAGCACCGATCAAGCGCAATACTTGGAAGAGGTGACAAAGGAACGCTCAGATTGTTTCGCTCCACCACCGCCGCATTTAGGCGGCAAGCGCGAGTGGCGCGCCAGACTACCACCGTACTTAGGAGGCAAGCACAAGCGGTGCGCATGCGCAGTAACGTCGACCGGACTCTCCTAGAAAGAAGCATAGCGTGTCGTCAGTCATCGTTCGCAGCTCTACTTGATTAGTCGCAAGCTCCTAGTTTTGAGCCTCAAGGAGTTATCTTCCAAGAGAAGAATTTTTATTAACAAGTAGTACTGCGCTACAGCATATCTATCTTTGTAGATTAAATAAATTGGAATACTACAATTAAACTCAGTAAAATTATAATTTAAATTTAAATAATAAAATAAACGCGCTCGCATGTGGAACATTATATTCAAGAGTGTTAATCAGTGTACATTGGTGAAGCTTTCAATACATAATTAAAATTGTTATTATTAATCAGTGCGTGATTTTTTTTATAACCATTCATTCGTTCATCCTTATTGCTCGGTGAGGATATACTGCACCGGCATCCTTCCTACGGAATTATCGCTTTCGGTGAGGACGCTTCGCACGGACGACACTTCTTATTCTCTATTCTCTCCTACGTTAACCCAACCAACCTTTCCAAAGACTTATCTACATCATGCCAAAGGTACGTCGCGGTGATAGGAAACATCAATTTCGTCGTCTGTTAAAAGAATTTTACCACGAAAGAAAAAATAATAACGAAGCATTGGGTGTTGAACTAATTGAAGAAGTGCAAGAAAATTTTCCATCATCACTACCTGACCCCAGTGCAGCACTCCAGAAGGTGGATTCACCTGCTGGACCTTCTAATATTGGATCCAAGGACCCAAACACCTGAAATAAAGCTTCAAAAGCAACTTGGATTGCTCTCCCAGGAGCATCTGCAACATCGTTTCATCACTCGGTTCGGTGCCAATTCCGAGGCAATTGAACTGCCCAGGCAGGTAAAGGCCGAAAAGGACACTAATTACTCGCAAAAGTCGGAATAGCTTTATTATTTTAGAAGTTAGCTTTATTAAAGCACGTGGCTTGTGAGGCGTAACACTATTACGCCATATTTCAGCATTTCTACCTTTGTTAATTAAACGTATTGAAATCCTTCGATTAACTCAGTGGAATTATAAACCTAAAGTTTAAATAATAAAATAAGCGCGCTCGCGGTGCATTATATTAAAATTCAAAAGTGTTTGTAATCAGTGTAATTTGGTGAAACATTTAATATTTAATTAAATTTGTTGTTAATTTGTGCGTGAATATTCATATCCATTCATTCTTCTATCCTTATTGCTCGGTAAAGATAAATCGCACGACCATTTTCCCTAAGGAAATTGTCGTTTCGGCGAGGACGCTCCGCCCGGACAACATTTCATTCTCTCCTTCCTTCTACAATCAACCAACCTTTCTTTCCAAACATCTACCTACCTTATGCCAAAAGTACATCGCGGTGGTAGAAAATATCAATTACGTAATCTATTAAGAGAATTCCATTACGAAACAAAAAATTATAACGAAGCATTGAGTGTCGAATTAGTTGAAGGAAAGAAAGAATATTTTTCAAAGTAACGCCTGATTTCTGTGCGGCCATCCAGAAGGAGGACTCCTTCGCTGGACCTTCCAATTCTGGATTCTAGTACTCATAAATACTTGGAAATAAGACTTCAGCGCCGACTTAGATTACTGTCCCAGAAGGTAAGTGAACATTTGTGACATGCCGCCGAATGACAACGTGTGATCCTTAAAGTATCTTAAAAGGAATTGAATGTAGGTAACAGAATACTAATTCTACATTCGATAATCCTTCTATCGGTAATCCTACAGTCGGTAATTTTAATGTTGGTCAATCTACCATCGGTAACCCTACTGTTGGTAAATCTGTTGTTGGTAACTCCATAGTTAATAATCATATCCAAGAAATTTTAATAATATTGATAATGAATTGTTAGTATTAAAACAAAACATTATTGTTAAATAAGGGTTCGTTTAATTAACAAGTGAAAGAACATATGTTAGTATAGAGTTAATAAATAAATAGGATAAAAGTAAATGGACAAGATTTAAAACATGTATTATTAAATGACTAACAATATACATATGTATATATACATATGACAAACTAATTTAGAAGGAAATAATAAATGAGTAATGCTAAGAAATTTATATTACGTGATTGATAAGACGCATATTACATAATACTTTCACATATATTTACAACGGCACAAATTATTATAATAATTTAGTTAACAAAGATATAACATTGTAATTTCCAGATATAAAATAATAAAGACAAAGTGACAAGTTCGAGATATTCTTATCGTGAATAGATAGCCTACATCCGGCGATAACCGCACCGGGAAGGCTAAGAAATCCTAGAACTGCATCCGGTGATAATCGCATTCGAGAGGCTCAGAATTCTGAGAACTACATCCAATGAATAGGGTCGACCAGCTGTAATTATCAGATTAGTTAACGGAGTAACGCTCATACTGCACCACGCCACCTGTCCACGGGCACTGCACTCACGCGAAGGCGGCAAGTTTAAGCGGCGCACATGAGCAACAACACAAACTGGGAGTCGATCGAGTTGGATAGCAGCGACGCGGCAATCAGTCTTCGTCCATCGCTCAACTCGTTCAGCCGCATGCTCTTAGTCTCGCGCGTAAGAATTGTCTAAGTTAATAAATAAATTAACATTGTTCCTTTTTGAAAAGGTAGATAGGTTTTACTGCGTACTCTTATTATACTGCACGATTCATAGTTAGTTACGCATTTCAAGGGTGGATTTTTGTTAAACGAGAATGAAAAGTAATCGCTAAGAGAATATAAATATTTATACTGTTTATTTCGATGAAGATTCAAATTAGACACGCGTTAAAACAATAAATTAAACGCGAAACACGAGCAGCGCGTTGAAATTTAATTCAAAGTTTATACCAAGTGTTCTCTGTGAACTGTATATTTAGTGTATTTTTAGTGCTTTATTAAATAGTTACTGTTGAATTGTGTTGTCACTTCTCATTCCTTTCATCGACCATCGATCTCCCCATCCGTATATCTAAGGAATTAGCGGGTCTATGAGTTAAATCTATATAGAGGAGAGGATTTCATTCCAGGATATAGGAACCTCGAACTTACATCAATACACTAATATCCTTCATTTTCTTTGGAAATCTTGGCAGCAACGGTAAGTTAGAAACGATATAATGGTTATAGTATACATCGAAGGAACGAACGGTTTCCACGCAGCAGCCATTCTTCCAGAAGCAGACATTTATTTACTCTCAATCCCGAGTCTTTGTACCAAAAACGAAAAGCGTCTGCAAGATTGAAGTAGAAAGTTTAGTCCTTGACTTGACCATATTAACAGCTCACGTTTAAATTCCATTTTTTTGTGTTTTCGTCCATCCGAGACGTAACACTATCAGGCAAATGAAGATTCGGACAAATTGAAAATGAAAATCGAAAGCCCGAAAGAGGTCTTCGATAATTACTCCGAAGATCAAAAGAAACTATTACGCTTAATCCCCGATGCAGAATTGTATTTAGAAGAGAAATTTGATATCGGCGATAATTATCACGATACAGTACTTATTGCGACTAAACTAGCGGATGATGCGGTACCACGGTCGGCAACACTTGTTCCATCAGAAACAGAATCTTCAACTCGATTACCATCTACTTATTCGAATGATAATCGAAATGGATATCTGCCACAAATCTCACTGCCTACCTTCAGCGGGGAGCATGCGGAGTGGCCAGCTTTCGCAAACAAGTTCAAATCTGCCATACATAAAAATCAATCGCTAGACGACTCTAATAAATTAAATTATCTGATGTCATGTTTAAAAAGGAAACCCGCGTTAGTTATCGCATCTATAGGCGTTATCTCCTTCAATTATGCTATCGCTTGGTCAATGGTGGATGAATATTATAATTAGGCACATCTGATTGTGGAGAAACATTTAAAGGCGAATTACGAATTGCCTAAATTGCAAAAGGGATCATATAAAGGGTTAGCTCATCTCGTGAATACTGCACAAAAAAGTTCCAGGTCAATTAGATCGTTTTGATAAGCATCTTACAAAACGCTCCTTGTCTATTTCCTATCTTCGCGCCTTGACGTACATATTTATGCGAGATGGGATGATGATTCCCGATGTAAAGGCTCTCTCACCGAGTAGCAATTCTTCAAATTTGTACATAAAAGGAGAAATGCGTTACTACAAACGCGATCAAAAGTACAATCGGTTAAAACGCAGAGTCAGGCTGCATCAGTTTCCAATAATACTCCGATTCCAAGTAAACAACGGAACGTTTCCATTTGTGAAATCCCCAATCAGGCTATCAACTTCGAGGAAAAGATCGTGAATCTCGCGTACATAATCAGCGAAAATTCTCCGCAACCGTAAAAAAGGTATGCGCCATTTGCGGATCAGGTCATCCTGCATTCCGGTGTGGAATGCTGCTAGAAGCAATTATAGATCAACGTCGTGAACTCGTCAAAGGCAAAGCTTTGTCAAAATTGCCTCTGTACGAATCACGACGCGAATAAATGCAAATATGGACTTTGTCGACGAGGTAAGCTTTCATATAGCATATTGCTTCACGTTGAATCTAAGCATGTAGTTCCCGTTTCTTCTAACAACGCAAGTCTAGCGAAGGCCGCGCATTGTTACGTACTGTAGTACAAGTTAAGACAGCTGTAGTACAAGTTAAGAACGAAAATCATATGCGCAATTGTCGAGTATTATTGGACACCGGATCGCAGTCACACTTTATATACAAAAAGGTGGCCAATCAATTAAACATTTCGCTAGACGTGTAGATATTCCGGTCAGCGGATTGCATGGGAACTGTAAAATTGCTCGCGATTCAGTTAGGGTGCACCACAAATCATTGAAAACGAAATTCTTAGAGGAGATAAATTGTTTGGTACTACCGTCATTCCATCAAGCCTTACACTAGCGACATGTGGGTCGTAACAATCTATCCATTCTGACAGCTATTAATTTGGCAAAACCATAATTTCACAAGTCCACAAATTAAGCAATTAGCGGAAGGAATGATAAGCACTAAGGCTCCACTGACCAATTTACGACCATATATTGATCCAGCCAGTTTGATTCTGAATGGTGATAGGCTGGCGCAATCAGATCTGACTTACCGTCGAAGGCACATTCTGCCTCGGAACCATCATATGACGACAATGATCCTAAAACATGCACATCTAGTCGGTTATCACTCCGATGTTCAAGCGACACTATTAATCGTAAGAAAGCGCTACTGGCCTATTGATGGCCGGAGAAACAAAAAGAACATTATACACACGTCCATGCCTTGTAGCCGATAAAATCCATTGATGCATGGACACATCATGGAGGATACACCGCGGCATCGCATTATCAGCAATAGATCTTTCTCAAGTACCGATGTCAATTACTGCAAACCATTATACATCAAGTGTAACATTCGATCGTTATTCGATTATTCACATTATTGGGCTGCCTTATACTCCCCTTGCATACGTTACTCCTCGCTTGACACTATCAATTTTATATTTATATAAATATTTCTTATTTATCAGCTCAACAAAGCGATTGATTTGCTGAATTATAAATTTTAAGCAATTTTTGGCAACTCGGATGAAATATTTTCTTCAATGTATGTGATTAATCAGCTGGGATTTTACTTTCTTTCTACGCTTCCTACACATCTGTTTTTCAAACCGCGAGACTGTCATTTCTCATTGTTTAGTTTTTCCTTATCAACTATTAATTCGTTCCACGTTAAATGTCATCAACAGCAGTAGCGTTGCTCGATTAGTCAATAGGAGAGTTCTTTAAATTTCCGTCCTCGCTCTGATTTTTTAGGATTTGGTAAAAAGACCTTTGCAGGATGCCAAGTTGGCTTTGCAGCATGTTAGACTGACTAATAGAAGGCGATATGACTGGAATTCGTCTGTGATGTTGTCCTCGATAAAACTAGTGAGGGAAGAACTGGCTTTGATGGAAAAAGAAGCGAGACTTCGATAATGGTGGGTTTTGGTGGTTTTAGCCGTTTCAAGCACCCATTGGGTTATGATGCTTCATTTAAGTGAACTCTAGGTGGGAATGGATGAGGAGTGCCAAGAATCTGCTTCTGGAAGCTATAGAACTGTCCCCAATAATAGGAGCATGGTAAGTTACAGACAATTTTGCAAGTAGTCTACCGGCAGAACTTTGTGACAGATATAAGTAATTAGGAAACGTGGTACTATCAAGGAGGACGATTAAGGGGGGCAGATCGGCTATAAAATATCAATTATATGGGGCGGATTCAAACCGTATTGGAGTCTTTAAGGTTATATTCCACCCTAGTAGTGGATACGATGGTTTTATTGAGTACTAATTAGTGTCTATCACCTCAAAAAGGCTGAAATCCTATTTTGCCTTCCTGCCTGTTCGAATAAGAACAAATAATAACGTGGATATAGCATCAGTAACAGTTGGTATAACGTTTTGGACTGTTGTTAGTAGATAGATGGTTGCTCGTGGGGAAAAATATTCCGGTGGTAAACTAGCCTTCCGCTCGGATCTCCGCGTGTAGGCTTTCCATGGGCGAATATCGTGGTGAGGGGAAGCTCGCGCAAAGCGTCGTTAAATGCAGCTGATGCGACGCTAAAGGTGACGAATAGATGCACTTCCGGCACAGGGCAGCCCAGGAACGCACCAACACGCCGAGCAGTGCGCGATCGTCGTCCAAGGACACACAGTGGGACCCCCCGCTGCGTTCTTTGCCCCGCAAAACCCGGGCTGCATCAGGTGGGCGCCAGTCTTTGAGAGACTACAGTTGTTTTGGAAAGATGCGATAGATGTTTGCCGAAGCCATCTTCAAAGCCGTGTAAACAAATGCCGTAGAAGTTAAACCGGTCGCGATTAGATTAGAGAAACACAGCGCCGAAGCTGCTGTGATAAGTTCTTTCAGTTCGAAAACAAAGTGGACGCAAATAATCCAGGGTACAAATTGACAAGCACGCGATCGCGAACTTGTCCATACGCCCGCATACATCCCTTGCAAAACTCACTGGAAATGAAATGTACAAACCCAGTCCCTAGAAAAAGCCTCAAACCCCGCGATAACAGCGTACACGGGACGCATGAAAAGACCCCCTTACCTCCGATCGTCGAGCAAGACACCGAGCAAGACTGCGTAGAAATTACTCGGGAATCACCGGAAACAGTCCTCGAAATAGGCGACGCTCCATCGGCAATTCTCGAAAATCCCCCGAAACCACCGACGCGATAGGCGTAGATATTCAAGTCGAGGCACTGCGGGTCACTTTCGTTGAACCCTGCGCATCTACCTGTGGTAACGAAACGATTTCGGCTAAGGCCCCTCATTCCGTAAATCCTGCGTTTTCGAAAATTCGTTTGTTACAGTTAAATATGAAACGTTCTAGAACGGTAACGGGTGAAGTTCGCGAACTAATTAGACAGAAGCGCTTGGATGTGCTGCATTAGCAAGAGCAGTATGTTCAAAAACAATGGACGGGATACGAGATAATAGGATTAGGTAATACAACGAGAGTAGCTATCATCCGCGATGAAAGACTCTGGTCGGTAGTCACGGTAACCAACCCGAACAGCGGGTTGTTTATCTTGCTGCTTAGCACCCCGCACTGCGTCTGTGCAGAAGTGTAAGCACCGGGATCCTCTTTCAACGTCTTCTCGCAATACTTTCAGTACAGCGACGAAATAGAGGAGCACCTATGACACTTGGAATCGGTACTTGGTGCCCTAAGGGAGGAGAGAGTAATAGTATGACTCGACGCCAACGCGCGATCTCCCACAGGACACAGACGAAAGAGGCTCGAAACTAGAAGCCCTCATCCGGCATCCGGATTGAAAGATTTAAATAACGTAAAGCAGCCACCCACCATTTGGACGACGAGAGGCTCCTAATACATCGACGTAACCCTCTCGTTGGAATCCAGGAGTAGACTTATTGGCCAATGGATGGTCAGAACAGGCTGAACGTCCAGTGACCACAATTCCATAGATATCTCGATACATCCCCCGAAGGCTTAGTCGGGTCGATGGAGTTGTGCTCGGGGCGCGGGAAACGGAAGGTTCAATACCAGAAGAGCCGATTGGGGCCTGTTTGCTGAGCGCATACTCTCCATCACCGCGGAAAGGGTAGGGGGAAGCAGTTTAGAATCGACTTCATAAATACAGACACGAGCCAACGTGTTCACAAGTGTCCTAGAAACCGCATGCTCCGAATCTATGTCCCGAAAAGAGGCTTACCGGAAGTCCAACCAACGGTAGACATCAGCGTTAACGAACCAGAAGAAAGCGGTAGCTCGGTTAAGATATGCGTTCCAACAAGAAAATGAATTTCAGGTACGCCTTGAGTTATTGCGTGAGTATTATTCGTCCTTGCGGGCCTATAGTAAAGAGGTACGACGGGTTAAATTAGACAGATGGAGGAAATTCATCACGGAACAGGGCAACGGGGAACCGTGAGGGTATATTTACAAGCAACAGATGGATAAACTTCGGGTCGAAAGAGTTATAAACACTCTTAGACGAGAGGGTGGGAAGACAATGAATGTACAAGATACGGCAAAAGATCTCCTTAATACGCATGTCGATTGTGTATCCGAAGAAACACCGGAACAGCGAGTAATTCGAAATTTGTCGCGAAATGTTCACGAAACGGCGGATGCCCCACTCTTCACGGAGGAAGAAGTCGCGCGGGCTATAGGGTACCGCAAAAACGAAACAACTCCGGGGCGTGATCTTATCGAGGTGTGTGTGCTCAAGAGAGCATTCGCTATCATTCCTACACAATTTGTAGATCTTTTCAATGGATGCCTTCAATGGGGTATCTTCTCCTTTTTTCGGATACAGGGTTCCTTAAGAGTACTCTTGAAAGGCGGCAACAAAGACGCGGAAGACCACAAGTCCTACCGACTGATATGTCTTCACTCTGTCATAGGGATGGTTTTGGAAAGGCTGCTAAAGTTGCGCTTCTCCGAAACCTCCCTCGCGCCGGGAAAAATTTCGGGCAAACAGACTGGTTGTCCAGGTATGTTCCACAAAAGACGCAATCGTGGAAATGCGTCGAATCGTTTTTGCCTCTTAACGGAAATACATCGCGTTGTTATTCAACATTTCCAAAGCCTTCGACAACGTACGGTTACCTCTAATCCTCAAGGCACTACAAGTTTGAGACTGTCCGAGAAATGTCTTTTACGTGATGACTATCTACTTCGTGGACCGTAAGGTAAATAATGCTGTTGGTGGGCATGAGGACTCAAAGCAGGCCTCTAATGGATGCCTTCAAGAATTGGTCCTTGGCCCCTTCTGCTGCAATCTCGACCAGATCCCCAGGATACTAAAGGAATTCTCGGAAGTCAACGCAATCGCGTATGCGGACGATTTACTTGTTGCCATAAATGGAGACTCGAGAAAAGAACTCGAAAAGAAAGGGAATCGCGTGATTACAAGCATGACCGGATGGTGATCGTAAACGATGCTCTCCATCAGCTAGCGTAAGACAGATGCGATCGTTCTTAAAACTGGCTGGGTGAAGAGGAAACCCATCGGTAGGAGGGGAGGACAACGTCCGGGTAGTAAACAGAAGACGGCGAAAAAACCGACATTTCTAATAAGCCCCTCACTATAAAGATAAGGAACAACAATTTCAAATTCAGGAATTCAGTGAGAGATTTCGGGATACAATTTGACAAAGTATTGGGGATCACCACACACTGCCGTTAACTCAAAAATAAGGTTGGTACTTTGTTCGCAAAGTTAGTTAGATTAGCAGCTAGGGAATACGGACATCGTCACTGCGCACGCCGAGCGATTTATCGCGATGTGTTCAATCCTACAGTTACGTACGCGGCAGCAGGATGGTCTGCTCTGCATGGAATGGGACTTAGGAGGTTAAGCGCGATCCTACGATCGGCCCTCATTTCGGTCACATCCGCGTATCGCACAACCACTATGGAATACCTCTGCATTGTAGCAGGAGTAACCCTGATTGACCTCCAGTTACTCAAACGGAGGAGATTATATGACATTAGGAAAAACAGAGGCACCGAGATAGCAACGCGAAAACTGGAAGGCACGAAGCTAAAGCGCGCGATAGTAGACCAGGTAGATCAGGAAAGCTTTGGGTATTGGCAGTCCAGATGGGAGAATTTCTGCAGAGGAACAACATACGAGTTTTTCATATGTTTTTCTTTTCGAATCTCCAAATCACTTATCAAAACAATTTTTTTCAGGTCATGGGACTTTCAAGGTAAAACTGACGTCGCTGAACTTCGTCACGTGTGGAACATGCGAGTGTGGCGAAGGAGACACGGTTTCGCATCACATCATCGAATGTCCGGTTTTCGGACACCAGAGTGTTGTTTTGAGAGAAATTCTCCGTCAAAAGTGTTGGACGGAAGCAGCGAGACATCGTGTTACCGCGGCTGAGGCCTTCTCCCTCTTCGCGAAATTTTACAAAGAAATCTTCCTCATTAAGTGCTATTTGTTCATGGATCCTGTTCAGCTGGTCGGAGATCCGGTGATGTGGGTGGGTACCTGTAATCTTCTCAGGTTAACCTACTTTCGAACAGGATAGGGTCGGAGACGCTCATATGCATCCTCCTAATTTTTTTTCTCTCTTCCACCAACTCTCCCCATTATACCCGCTACCCTACCATTCCCATTCCATCCTACGGAACGAGTGTCGAGGATCGTGAGTGGGCCTCCCTTGGTTCCCCGTGGATATAGCGTTCGTTGCTGCTAGGATGTTGGACGTGGCTAAACCGCTCACCTTGCCCGTCGGAGGGAATTATGGGTTTTTTCGAGTTCGGTTACTAGACTCTGGTGGGTGTTGTAACAGGGCGGTTTCGTTGCATATGCACTATTGGGAGAGGTAGCATAGGTGCAGGTTCTCTACGGATGTCCAGCTTTACAATACACATTCACACTGTAGTATTTGTGTGCCTCGTGCTTGATGTGTAGTCAGCTTAACTGATTGCTTGAGAGCTTAGACATTGTGAGTCTGAACGATGAATCTAGACTGCCTCTTTGTCTACATTAAACTATCCACGTAAACTGAAATGAGATTGGTAAAAGGCAGAGTTTGCCTTATAGAAAGAGAAAATATAAATGTCCATTGATCGGGAATAGCTCGTTGGAATGTTTATCAAGAAACATTCCATGTGTGCCCCTTTGTTCTAGTGCTCTTGAAGATTATGGGGTGTCTATGGATATTGTCAAGGCTAGGCGAAGATAGCCCTTAGCTTATTAGGCCTAGGCTTCTACTTTTACTGTTTATTTATTGTTCAGGTCGACATATTATAGAAACTCAGATTACTATGAATGCCTAAGCCCAGACAAGAGTGGTCATGTGTTTTTTATCTATGCGTTTTGTTCAGCTAATAGTTCATAAGTTCCCACGGATTACTGCTTCCAAAGATGTTATATGATCCTAAAGAGAAATTACCGTGAACAATGGAGGGTCGTACGTGTGCGTCAACTTATCGGCCACCTTCAACGGTCGTTTTCGAAAACAAGGACGAGTAAAAAAATATAACATGTTGTTGGAAATACTCTAAAATGCAATGTATGTGAAAATGTGTGCGTGTATCGTGTCAATAGTTTACAACTAATTATTAGCACATTTATCAAATATTGCAGTAGTAGCGCTATTTGACAAAAGATTAGTGATAATTATTAATAAATAAACATAAAGTAGACAAGTTCGTATCTAAATTTCATTAATAGACAGAGGAGACTAGCTCTTGATTCTCTGATTATATGTCTCTATTAACGTTTGAACCGTGGCCACGCGGACGACGTCAATCTGCTTTGGATTCGCTTATTAGTGAGCATCCAATGTGGAAATGAGCTGGAATAAGAGAAATTAGGTCATTGGGATCGATAGATATAGGAGTGAGCGTGTAAGAATTAAGAATTGTCTCTATCTCAGTGGTGTATGTGTTTAGCGCTTCGTGCGTCTACAGGGCCTCGCCGATCACACGCACGAAGTCCCTTTTGAATGCCTGAACAGCGGTTTTCCAAAGTGTGGAGACCTATGAAATATGAAGTGCCATAGTTTGGCCAGTTCGCGAAGATACTGACTTACTACATTCTCGCTTTTGGAACATTTTATAGCTTCCCAAAGCCCCTACCCAAAGAATCCCATTGGGATGATTTTACCCTGCTTGCGAAGAAGCGTTTCAGTAAAGCAATGAAAGATTCAGTCGTTAAGTCGCTCATTAATTCTAAATGCACTGTACGTATACCTATAGTCTGTTGCAACTTCAATGTCGCCCTTCCTTGATGTATAATGGTTTGCAGTAATTGACATCGGTACTTGAGAAAGATCTATTGCTGATAATGCGATGCCGCGGTGTATCCTCCATGATGTGTCCATGCATCAATGGATTTTATCGGCTACAAGGCATGGACGTGTGTATAATGTTCTTTTTGTTTCTCCGGCCATCAATAGGCCAGTAGCGCTTTCTTACGATTAATAGTGTCGCTTGAACATCGGAGTGATAACCGACTAGATGTGCATGTTTTAGGATCATTGTCGTCATATGATGGTTCCGAGGCAGAATGTGCCTTCGACGGTAAGTCAGATCTGATTGCGCCAGCCTATCACCATTCAGAATCAAACTGGCTGGATCAATATATGGTCGTAAATTGGTCAGTGGAGCCTTAGTGCTTATCATTCCTTCCGCTAATTGCTTAATTTGTGGACTTGTGAAATTATGGTTTTGCCAAATTAATAGCTGTCAGAATGGATAGATTGTTACGACCCACATGTCGCTAGTGTAAGGCTTGATGGAATGACGGTAGTACCAAACAATTTGTCTCCTCTAAGAATTTCGTTTTCAATGATTTGTGGTGCACCCTAACTGAATCGCGAGCAATTTTACAGTTCCCATGCAATCCGCTGACCGGAATATCTACACGTCTAGCGAAATGTTTAATTGATTGGCCACCTTTTTGTATATAAAGTGTGACTGCGATCCGGTGTCCAATAATACTCGACAATTGCGCATATGATTTTCGTTCTTAACTTGTACTACAGCTGTCTTAACTTGTACTACAGTACGTAACAATGCGCGGCCTTCGCTAGACTTGCGTTGTTAGAAGAAACGGGAACTACATGCTTAGATTCAACGTGAAGCAATATGCTATATGAAAGCTTACCTCGTCGACAAAGTCCATATTTGCATTTATTCGCGTCGTGATTCGTACAGAGGCAATTTTGACAAAGCTTTGCCTTTGACGAGTTCACGACGTTGATCTATAATTGCTTCTAGCAGCATTCCACACCGGAATGCAGGATGACCTGATCCGCAAATGGCGCATACCTTTTTTACGGTTGCGGAGAATTTTCGCTGATTATGTACGCGAGATTCACGATCTTTTCCTCGAAGTTGATAGCCTGATTGGGGATTTCACAAATGGAAACGTTCCGTTGTTTACTTGGAATCGGAGTATTATTGGAAACTGATGCAGCCTGACTCTGCGTTTTAACCGATTGTACTTTTGATCGCGTTTGTAGTAACGCATTTCTCCTTTTATGTACAAATTTGAAGAATTGCTACTCGGTGAGAGAGCCTTTACATCGGGAATCATCATCCCATCTCGCATAAATATGTACGTCAAGGCGCGAAGATAGGAAATAGACAAGGAGCGTTTTGTAAGATGCTTATCAAAACGATCTAATTGACCTGGAACTTTTTTGTGCAGTATTCACGAGATGAGCTAACCCTTTATATGATCCCTTTTGCAATTTAGGCAATTCGTAATTCGCCTTTAAATGTTTCTCCACAATCAGATGTGCCTAATTATAATATTCATCCACCATTGACCAAGCGATAGCATAATTGAAGGAGATAACGCCTATAGATGCGATAACTAACGCGGGTTTCCTTTTTAAACATGACATCAGATAATTTAATTTATTAGAGTCGTCTAGCGATTGATTTTTATGTATGGCAGATTTGAACTTGTTTGCGAAAGCTGGCCACTCCGCATGCTCCCCGCTGAAGGTAGGCAGTGAGATTTGTGGCAGATATCCATTTCGATTATCATTCGAATAAGTAGATGGTAATCGAGTTGAAGATTCTGTTTCTGATGGAACAAGTGTTGCCGACCGTGGTACCGCATCATCCGCTAGTTTAGTCGCAATAAGTACTGTATCGTGATAATTATCGCCGATATCAAATTTCTCTTCTAAATACAATTCTGCATCGGGGATTAAGCGTAATAGTTTCTTTTGATCTTCGGAGTAATTATCGAAGACCTCTTTCGGGCTTTCGATTTTCATTTTCAATTTGTCCGAATCTTCATTTGCCTGATAGTGTTACGTCTCGGATGGACGAAAACACAAAAAAATGGAATTTAAACGTGAGCTGTTAATATGGTCAAGTCAAGGACTAAACTTTCTACTTCAATCTTGCAGACGCTTTTCGTTTTTGGTACAAAGACTCGGGATTGAGAGTAAATAAATGTCTGCTTCTGGAAGAATGGCTGCTGCGTGGAAACCGTTCGTTCCTTCGATGTATACTATAACCATTATATCGTTTCTAACTTACCGTTGCTGCCAAGATTTCCAAAGAAAATGAAGGATATTAGTGTATTGATGTAAGTTCGAGGTTCCTATATCCTGGAATGAAATCCTCTCCTCTATATAGATTTAACTCATAGACCCGCTAATTCCTTAGATATACGGATGGGGAGATCGATGGTCGATGAAAGGAATGAGAAGTGACAACACAATTCAACAGTAACTATTTAATAAAGCACTAAAAATACACTAAATATACAGTTCACAGAGAACACTTGGTTTAAACTTTGAATTAAATTTCAACGCGCTGCTTGTGTTTCGCATTTAATTTATTGTTTTAACGCGTGTCTAATTTGAATCTTCATCGAAATAAAGAGTAGAAATATATATATTCTCTTCGCGATTACTTTTTATTCTCGTTTAACAAAAATCCGCGCTTGAAATGCGTAACTAGCTATGAATCGTATAGTATAATAAGAGTACGCAGTAAAACCTATCTAATTGAGTCGTCAGAAAATTTCAATTTTTGACAACTTGTTTTAACAGGCTGCTAGGATGCTTTCAAGTATCGGATATCTCGAACTTTCTCTGGTGGCGGGTGTCAGAGTAGCATCGTCCTTTGGTTTTTCCAACCTTACTTCGACAGCATCATTATTTTCGTCACTTGTTGTTGTCTTCGTTACGTCTCGTTGTTTCGATTGTCCCAGGTGAAGGAGTAGGTGTGTCAACGAGCTCCAGATGTCTCCTAGAAGATGTAAGCTCCATCCATAGACTATATGGAGCACGTATTCTCGGATAGTGGCATCGACACAATTTTACACCCTTGATTAGAATAAATAATCCAATCTGTATCCCAACACTGGCTTATCCAAAGTCTGAAAAACCTTGCCACAGTTTTGAGTTTGCGCTGTCCGTAATTTTATTAATGTCTGCCTCTCCCAGTAGATTATTCATCGAGATAATGTTGGATGGGATCCGGTGTCCTGTATCTCCCTTGGCAATAGTGTTTTGGAGTCCCTCTGTTTAGGTCTCTCTGCAGGGAACATGATATGATCTCTTAGATTATCTAGGTCCTGATGTGTATATATTCCGCTCGTCATTAAGTTTTTTGTATTGACGTATTTCCATACCAGCCTATTCAACGATTGGAATATTTGGGGAGGGTGTACCTCCACAGGCTTCGATGTCAGCCTTTACCAACTCTCTTCCAAGTAGTACATGGATGGGAATAAAGCATTGCATTCTCTTACGGTCCTTGTCTTTACCAATATTGTCGATTTCGGTGTCTGGTAGAGACTGTTATTCTGATGTGTGACTGGCAATTCGTGGTAGCATTCCTCTGATTGCCTTACGCTTATCGGGACAGGAGTACATTTCACTATATGAATAAATTCCCCTCCGGTTACGGCCATGCATCCAGCTGGCTTCATGATTGTATACGCAAACTCATCTGGCCGTAGAATCGCTAATACCAGAGCGTTTTTATGGACATGCTTTTCGAGTTTGTACTTCTTTCTAATTACGGCACTATATAGAGCTGTCATTTGTGTCCTTATATGCTTTTTAAGGTAGACGAACTTGGAGTTGACATAAGCGAACAGATCAAGGTTTTCGACCGACAATTTTGCTCTTGACACGAAGGTGCTTCCTTTCTGTGTCTCCAAAATAAATAATTTTGGATGCTCGCTCAGTAATAACGTATAACCACACAAATGATGCTCCGCTATTTTTTCCAAGGTAAAAGTAACGTCCTGTGTTGTGATAGTATATATGTCCGGATACACTTCCATATTATTCATAGCTTCTAATTTGGTCGCAAGTCCTTCATATAATACCTTGTATTTATCGAAGTTACATGATGATTACGCCCTGGTCGTCCAAAATGCATTTCCTTCTTCATCAGTGAGGCACATTTCGTCCGCGAATACACACATTTCACATTTACTTAGAATTGCATTGTACTGTTTTATCTTCACAACAGCATAATATTCTTTGATATTAATTTTTATTGATGTTTGTACTACTACATTGTTCCATGTGCCGTATAGATCGGCGAGTTGTGTTCCCGAACACTTGCCGTCTACTGAAATCGATCAGACCAACGTAGCACTTCGATACTCGATGGCATTGGCTCGAAAACCTGATACCTGCAGGGTCGGTGTTATCTCCATAATGCATGTATCGAAAGTGGCCTTGCATGCCTCAGCTGTTAAATCCTTCAGGTATATTCTCCTTCAATTGTAAACAGCTGAAATGTGTGATGACATTCCTAAATAGTAAATTGTTCGGTCTATCTTCACTCGGTATTGATGTACGTGCGTATGGTCGTATTCTGTTAGCTGTAGGAGCTGAATATAGATTTCTGTGATGTTGGGTACGTGTGGTGAAATATTACTTTTCCCCGTGTTCTATATTGTGATAGTCGTGACATTTGTTGATACTTTCCTACAGTCGTACCCCAACAAGCAGAAACATTCACTGATGATTCCTAAGGTTGTTATTAAAGTGCCAAGAAGTCCCATGGTTTCCGTAACACAATTACCTTAACCTATTTTATTTTAAGTATTCTTAGCTTATTAGCATTGACTACCCTAGCACGATCTCCTATTAATAATTTAGCATTATTTCGAGGGAGCATTTCTAAAATCTGTTGAGGTCCCGTGAATTGATTACCGAATTTGTTCGTAGGTTCCTTTAAGAATAATATCTTATCCCCTTCCTTTAACGTTAACTATCTTACTTTCTCATCGTAATACCTTTCAGAAGTTTCCTTTGATCTCATCAAATTTCGTCATGCTGCCTCTTGTGTTCTATTTATTTTATTTATTAGTGTCACGTAATATTGTAAATAGGTCCTGTCCATTTCGTCATCTAATGGTGGATCCGAGGCTGAGACCCTGGCCAGTTTCCCGAAGACTAGATCATAAGGCGTGTAGCGGGTTCCCTCATGCACACTTGTATAAAGATGGCCGTGTCTACACATTCATCCTTTTCTTTGTCCATGAATTGCATCAGGTACTCAATTAAGACATGTTGAGAGCTCTCCAATGATCCATTGGACTGTGGGTAGGAGGCCGTCGTATTGTATTGCTTAATTCTAAATTTACGCGTTATGGCTCACTGTAAGGAACTCAAGAAATTCGATCATTGATCCATGAGTATTACCCTAGGCGCTCCAAACTTACATATAAAATTTGAAATCAAAGCTATGTCTGGCTATGTCTATCGATGTCGTATTCTCAAGAGAGACGGCTAATGCTATCATGAAACGTCATAATGTCCTTATTCCTCTTTTCAATCTGAGTTATATGTCCGACTACGTTGAGTGCTATCTTATCAAATGCCGATCCTGGTGGCGCGTTTAAACCATTGGTTTGCTAATTTTTATTCTGACTAACTTCTTCAATTGACAATGCAAACAATTTTGAATAAAGGTCTGTATGTGCCCTTTCATATTCTCGCAAAAATATCTTGTTCTAATTCTGTTACAAGTTTTGGTCACTCCTTTGTGACCCCCTAAAGCAGATGAGTGGTTTTCGCGTATTAAGTCCTCACGCTCGTTCCCCTTGAATATTCTAACTAAATTTCTACAGAAATAAATTGTGCAATCTTTCGAGTCGAATAATTCTCCTAGCTTTTGTTGAATGTATTCCCATGGTACATCACCTATTCCTGTTTGAACTGGAGATGCTTACCGAACACAAATCCAGTTCCCTTGTTATCGATAAGAGCGATTCCAGAGCATTATTCAGAATTTCTATGTCCGTTATCACATTAATATTTTCTCTAATGACTAATGATATTAAGTTCTTAGATCCGTATTTCGTAACCCTTACCCGTCCTAGTGTTAAATCCTTATAATTTGGGATTTTATTCATATCTTAGAGTTGCTTAGCTCCCTCGTCACATGGGTTTCCTTTCTGAGTAATAAATATTGCTAGATAGGTTTTTTTCATTGTCTATCTGTCCCGAATTTCCGTAGGGTTCTGTGTAATTCTGAATGTTTGCTCTTCCTGATTTTGCCATTCGTATGTCCGTGATATTGGTTCGAATAGGGTTCCGGAACTAAAATCCATATCGCTCTCACCGTGGGTAAGAGAATTATTCGCGCCGTTTCCCTCCGTCTTGCGATGCACTTTACTTATATCCATCTGCTCAAAGAGCTCCTCTAGTTCTCCTGTGTTTGACCCTTCGTATCTAACTTACGGGAGTAAAAAGACTCGCATGAATAGTTGTCGTATCTATCTAGCGGCAAGAAATACGCCATTTCTGGCGGATTTCGCGAAAGAACATCGGCATTAGCATTGGCCGTGCTTTCCTTGTATAATATCTTGAAATTGTGTTCCGCTAATTTCAAACCCCACTTGGTCAGACCATTCGAATCATAGTGAATTCGGATCTTTATGCGATTTTAGCCACACTAGTGGGCGATGATCAGTCACTAAAGTAAATTGACTTCCATATAGGTATGGCCTAAAATAGTGCACGGCGTAGATTATTGCGAAGATCTCACGCTCGATGGTCGAGCAGTTCCTTTCAGCTACATTTAACAGTCTTGAACAAAAAGAGTTTTTCCCTATCGGTCCCTGACTAAGCACTCCACCTATCGCATAACCTGATTACGTCCGATATAACATTAAATTCCCTATTAAAGTCCAAGTATTGGAACACTGATTCCTTACACAGAGTGTCTCTTAATGTCACGAATGCCTTTTCCTGTGGCTCACCCCACTGAAATGTCACTTCTTTCTTTAGTAATTCCATGAGAGGTCTTGCCAAATTAGAGAATCCTGGGATGAACCTTCTATTATATCTCACAAGTCTCAAGAATCATCCAACGTTCTTGGCTTTCTTCGGTTGCGGGAATTCTCTTACGACCAGTAGCTTCTTCGGATCTGGTTTCACACCGTCCTTGCCGATGATGTGGCCCAAATAGATGACTTCCTTTTTTAAAAATTCACACTTGTCCGGCAGTAGCTTTAAATTTGCCTTCCTTAGTTTCCCTATTAGCTTGCTGAAATTTATCTCGTGCTCATGGAGTGACCTTGCGTACAATACTATATCGTCTACGTAGACAAACATCTCTTCGCCTTGAAGTCCTGTCAGGACGAGTTCTATGAGTCGTTGGAAGGTGGATAGAGCATTCTTCAATCCAAATGGTATTCTCGGAAATTCAAAATGCCCATGAGGTGTTGAGAAGGCGGTCTTATGTTTGTCATCTGGGTGAAACTTGATCTGATGGAAGCCAGACTTTAGATCGAACGTGAAGAAGTATTTCGCGGAACCCAGCTGATCGAGTATTTCATTAATGTTAGGGAGGGGATACGTGTCCCCAACAGTCTTTTCATTAAGTCCCCTATAATCAATTACTCCAATTTTCAATTCTCCATTTTTGATTTCCTTTCGAGTCAGCCTTTTTAGGTACCACCCAGATAGGAGAGTTATATGGAGAGAGAGATGGCCTTATTATGTCGCTCTCTAACAATTCCTGCGTCTGCTTATTTATCTTCTCTCTATGTATGGGAACCTATACTGCTTTGTATGTACTGGCATCTCATCGGTGGTAATAATCCTATGAATCAGCACCTGTGTGATCTCCAGCTATTCTCCCGAGAAATGAAAGCAGTCTGCGCTAGTAGATAAGAAGTCAACGATAGAGGTCTTCCTTTCTTCGTTGTTCAGATGTTCTAACCGTAATAGTGCTTTCATCTCTTTTACTCTAACCGTAATAGTGTTTTCACCTTTTTTGTCCTTTTCTCTCCGGTTACCTTGACCATGGTTCCTCTGATAACTCTTGATCCTACCGACAAATGCCGTTATTTCCCCTTTTGGAGTTCCTGATATATCTGATATTTTGTTTTGGCGTGTTTTGAACGCTTGTAATTCTAGAGTAGGCACCACAATATCTTGATCCTCGTTGGTGGTGATTATCACCCTGAAATAAGCCCGACCTTGGTGGTATTTAACTGTGGCTTCCCCCATGTATATGCCTTGTAAAGATTCTACTCGCGGAATGTAGCCTTCGTTAATTTCAAAATTCTTGACGCAACTGTGAAACATTGCACTCGTCCTTGCAGGCACGCGCACTAATTGTCTGTCTGTGAAAGGCACTTCCTTATTTGCGACCTTCATACACTGCTGGGTTTAACTTACGTCAGCGCCAACCGATTTCAGGAACTCACTTCTCAGGATATTGTCTTGTTCGATCGGGAAGTTCGACGCCACCATGTCAAACCGCACTTCTTTCCCAAAGAGGTGGACAACTAACAAACTCTACGTTCGAATATGGTCGTCCGTAATACCACATACCTTCATTGCGTCAATATCATCGATCTCTAAGTTCGATTCGACAGCACCCTCCTTGATAATATTAACTTCCGTGCCAGTGTCAATCATAAATTTAATCTGTCTCCCGTGGTTTCCGACGTCCATGATTATTGTGGGTGCCTTTGCCGTCGGCTTATAGTTTATTGTTGCGATCTGCTTGACTGAGTCGCCTGCGTATTGATTTGTCCGTGAGCGTTTCCCGTGGCGGCCCCGCTACTGTCTGATCTCGACGGGCCGCTTGCAGGGTTTCCCTGGTTGCTAGAAGTTAAATATCTCCTTTCCCTATTGTTAACCCTTGGCGACGGACTCCGGCGGTCATCGCTTTGACTATATGGTCTCCTATACTCAGTCTAATTCCGGCGGCTTCCTGTCATATCCTCCGAGCTCCGACGGCCCAAATTGTACGTGGGGCGTTTGTCCTCACTTCTATGCTTGCTATCATACTTTAGTTTCCGGCAGTCTTTTAAAATATGACCTATCTTTTTACAATAATAGCAGGTCCACTGTTCACACGGACTGAGTAGCCTATTATTTATAGCTATATGCCTTACCAGGTCCTTTGACCGAGGAGAGGAAGGTCTCGCGGTAATTTCCGAGAAGGTTGGTGGTCTTCCTTTAGTTCAGCAATCTTTTGTCATAAGACCGATCCCCTTGCAGCTTGTACAAATATTTTTTCCATCTGTGATCGGGTGTAATTTTGTGATCTTCCTTAGTCCTTCCTTACCAGTGCGAGTGCGGTTCCTTTCCAGGGCTCTGCTTATTCTTAAATGGGCGTTAGCCGCAGTCGTTAAATCATAATATTTTTCGTTCACCATTCGCAATTCATAATCCAAGACGTTTTCTAGTGCGTCGAGCAACTCGCAATCAATGCGTCTTCGTTGGTGATCGCTCAATTCTTCCAATTCCTTAGTTTCCGCCCCTATTATGGCTTGCTAGAATTCTTTTATTAGTTCAATGTAGTCTAAGACCCTTTCCTTGGGTTTCATGAAAATATTAGCTAACTGATCCTTATAATGGCTCGCAGATTTTGCCGGCTTGAAAGCTGCATTCAGCGTGCCTAGCAGTTGTTCTACCGTTTATAGTTCTTGGTCCTCTGTAATTGAATATGCGTGCCCGTCCAATTTGGCCCGAATTCTGCGAACTAACATCGCTTCCACTTCCCCGAAAGGACGTTCAAGGAACAAGAAAGGATTCATAGCCCTTTTACACGCTCTTGAAAATTGGAGCACTGATATATTATACCCATCAACGCGCGGAATTGTTTCCGTTATTTCCTTTATCGCTTCGGTTCTGACGCTGGCCATTTGAACTGTCCTCGATCGGAGCGTTCTTGGTTCAGGTTTTTCTTCGTCTACTGCACGACTTCTTCTGGGTATGTCAATATCACCAATTGATTCTAAATTACTTCTTGAAAAATACTGACTTCCTTCACGGTGTACAGCCGTGGATATGGGCGTATTACGCAATTCATTCATCATCATGGATTTAAGCCGATAGTCTAGTTCTTTTACGCGAAGTTCATTCTCCCGTTGTTGTAAATTGATTTCGCGCCAGTCTAAGTCTATGTCGTGTTTTTCAATTTCAAGTTGTCGGTTATTCAATTCTGTTTTGTGATCGGTTATTTCGCGAAGTTGAACTTGTATATTTCTTTCTTGTTCCCCAATTTTCGTTATTCTCACCTCTAATTCAGATTCTAGCCTTTGAATTTTGTTTTCTCGTTCCAAAATATTCTTTTCTAATTTTTCTATTTTTTGTTCCGTGACTTTATTTTCCTTCAGGCAAACCAATATTCTTGCTTCATGCTCGTCTAACTCTCCTTCGTGCGCTCTTAATTCCTCCTCTGTGAGGGAGGTCCTTCAAGGCGTACTCAGTTTTTTGGAAGCTGCGATTCTTTGAGAGTTGTTGCAAAAGATTCTAACGCTAAACTCGAGTATAACAAAAGAAGAATGTAAATGAGACAGTCGAGTTTCCTCAGAGGCTTTACCATCCCACCGCTGCCACTAAAATTTTTCTTTATGTTAATGTTACGTCATGTTACGATGGGCAATAACGCAAAAAAAAAGGAATTTAATCGTGAGTTGCTAATATGCTCAAGTTAAGAACTAAACCATCTACTCCAACCTTGCCGACGCTTTTCGTTTTTGGTACAAAGACTCGGGATTGAAAGTAAATAAATGTCTGCTTCTGGAAGAATGGCTGCTGCATGGAAACCGTCCGTTCCTTCGATGTATACTATAGCCACTATATCGCTTCTGACTTACCGTTGCTGCCAAGATTTCCAATGACAATGAAGGATATTAGCGTATTGACGTAAGTTCGAGGTTCCTATAACCCGGACTGAAATCCTCTCCTCTATATAGATTTAAATCATAGATCCGCTAATTCCTTAGATATACGGATGGGGTGATCGATGGTCGATGAAAGGAATGAGAAGTGACAACACAATTCAACAGTAACTATTTAATAAAGCACTAAAAATACACTAAATATACAGTTCACAGAGAACACTTGGTTTAAACTTTGAATTAAATTTCAACGCGCTGCTCGTGTTTCGCGTTTAATTTATTGTTTTAACGCGTGTCTAATTTGAATCTTCATCGAAATAAACAGTAGAAATATTTATATTCTCTTAGCGATTACTTTTCATTCTCGTTTAACAAAAATCCACCCTTGAAATGCGTAACTAACTATGAATCGTACAGTATAATAAGAGTACGCAGTAAAACCTATCTACCTTTTCAAAAAGGAACAATGTTAATTTATTTATTAACTTAGACAATTCTTACGCGCGAGACTAAGAGCATGCGGCTGAACGAGTTGAGCGATGGACGAAGACTGATAGCCGCGTCGCTGCTATCCAACTCGATCGACTCCCAGTTTGTGTTGTTGCTCATGTGCGCCGCTTAAACTTGCCGCCTTCGCGTGAGTGCAGTGCCCGTGGACAGGTGGCGTGGTGCAGTATGAGCGTTACTCCGTTAACTAATCTGATAATTACAGCTGGTCGACCCTATTCATTGGATGTAGTTCTCAGAATTCTGAGCCTCTCGAATGCGATTATCACCGGATGCAGTTCTAGGATTTCTTAGCCTTCCCGGTGCGGTTATCGCCGGATGTAGGCTATCTATTCACGATAAGTATATCTCGAACTTGTCACTTTGTCTTTATTATTTTATATCTGGAAATTACAATGTTATATCTTTGTTAACTAAATTATTATAATAATTTGTACCATTGTAAATATATGTGAAAGTATTATGTAATATGCGTCTTATTAATTACGTAATATAAATTTCTTAGCATTACTCATTTATTATTTCCTTCTAAATTAGTTTGTCATATGTATATATACATATGTATATTGTTAGTCATTTAATAATACATGTTTTAAATCTTGTCCATTTACTTTTATCCTATTTATTTATTAACTCTATACTAACATATGTTCTTTCACTTATTAATTAAACGAACCCTTATTTAACAATAATGTTTTGTTTTAATACTAACAATTCATCATCAATATTATTAAAATTTCTTGGATATGATTATTAACTATGGAGTTACCAACAACAGATTTACCAACAGTAGGGTTACCGATGGTAGATTGACCAACATTAAAATTACCGACTGTAGGATTACCGATAGAAGGATTATCGAATGTAGAATTAGTATTCTGTTACCTACATTCAATTCCTTTTAAGATACTTTAAGGATCACACGTTGTCATTCGGCGGCATGTCACAAATGTTCACTTACCTTCTGGGACAGTAATCTAAGTCGGCGCTGAAGTCTTATTTCCAAATATTTATGAGTACTAGAATCCAGAATTGGAAGGTCCAGCGAAGGAGTCCTCCTTCTGCATGGCCGCACAGAAATCAGGCGTTACTTTGAAAAATATTCTTTCTTTCCTTCAACTAATTCGACACTCAATGCTTCGTTATAATTTTTTGTTTCGTAATGGAATTCTCTTAATAGATTACGTAATTGATATTTTCTACCACCGCGATGTACTTTCGGCATAAGGTAGGTAGACGTTTGGAAAGAAAGGTTGGTTGATTGTAGAAGGAAGGAGAGAATGAAATGTTGTCCGGGCGGAGCGTCCTCGCCGAAACGACAATTTCCTTAGGGAAAATGGTCGTGCGATTTATCTTTACCGAGCAATAAGGATAGAAGAATGAATGGATATGAATATTCACGCACAAATTAACAACAAATTTAATTAAATATTAAATGTTTCACCAAATTACACTGATTACAAACACTTTTGAATTTTAATATAATGTACCGTGAGCGCGTTTATTTTATTATTTAAACTTTAGGTTTATAATTCCACTGAGTTAATCGAAGGATTTCAATACGTTTAATTAACAAAGGTAGAAATGCTGAAATATGGCGTAATAGTGTTACGCCTCTCAAGCCACGTGCTTTAATAAAGCTAACTTCTAAAATAATAAAGCTATTCCGACTTTTGCGAGTAATTAGTGTCCTTTTCGGCCTTTACCTGCCTGGGCAGTTCAATTGCCTCGGAATTGGCACCGAACCGAGTGATGAAACGATGTTGCAGATGCTCCTGGGAGAGCAATCCAAGTTGCTTTTGAAGCTTTATTTCAGGTGTTTGGGTCCTTGGATCCAATATTAGAAGGTCCAGCAGGTGAATCCACCTTCTGGAGTGCTGCACTGGGGTCAGGTAGTGATGATGGAAAATTTTCTTGCACTTCTTCAATTAGTTCAACACCCAATGCTTCGTTATTATTTTTTCTTTCGTGGTAAAATTCTTTTAACAGACGACGAAATTGATGTTTCCTATCACCGCGACGTACCTTTGGCATGATGTAGATAAGTCTTTGGAAAGGTTGGTTGGGTTAACGTAGGAGAGAATAGAGAATAAGAAGTGTCGTCCGTGCGAAGCGTCCTCACCGAAAGCGATAATTCCGTAGGAAGGATGCCGGTGCAGTATATCCTCACCGAGCAATAAGGATGAACGAATGAATGGTTATAAAAAAAATCACGCACTGATTAATAATAACAATTTTAATTATGTATTGAAAGCTTCACCAATGTACACTGATTAACACTCTTGAATATAATGTTCCACATGCGAGCGCGTTTATTTTATTATTTAAATTTAAATTATAATTTTACTGAGTTTAATTGTAGTATTCCAATTTATTTAATCTACAAAGATAGATATGCTGTAGCGCAGTACTACTTGTTAATAAAAATTCTTCTCTTGGAAGATAACTCCTTGAGGCTCAAAACTAGTAGCTTGCGACTAATCAAGTAGAGCTGCGAACGATGACTGACGACACGCTATGCTTCTTTCTAGGAGAGTCCGGTCGACGTTACAGCGCATGCGCACCGCTTGTGCTTGCCTCCTAAGTACGGTGGTAGTCTGGCGCGCCACTCGCGCTTGCCGCCTAAATGCGGCGGTGGTGGAGCGAAACAATCTGAGCGTTCCTTTGTCACCTCTTCCAAGTATTGCGCTTGATCGGTGCTTATCACCGGATGCAGTTATGGGAATTTTTAGCCCCTGGAATGTTGTTATCGCCAGGTGTGGTTCCAAGAATGATGTTGATATTGTCGTTCTTAATACTTGGATCGCAGGATGTTAGAATTCGTATCACCGGATATCGTTTTGCCATTAGTGATAAGAGTGTCTCGCATGTATTTATTACTTTTATGCTCTTCGAAGATATAAAGATATTTCTTTAGTTATTAAGGTTGTTATACTAAAACATATTACGCAGTGAATATATAAAGATCGGTGAATATTAATAAATTCATTTGTGTTATTGTTCATTATTTAAACATCCATAGGCTTTTATGTACTGCAAATACATTTATTTTGCTAATATAATATTTCTATTTGTCAACTGTATAGTATTATTATTGTTACTTTTTTATTCGTATATTGTAGTATAAATAATAAAAGAGATGCTTGTAGTAATAGTTACTTGTAATATATTTGTAAAAGTGTTTTAACTAATGTTACTAGTAGTAAAGTTACCGATAGTAGTTATTACAGACAGTAGATTTTACCTACACTAGATATTACCAACAGTAGTAGAATTACCGACAATAGTATTATCGAATGTAGAATTACCGACTTTAGTAGAATTATTGACTGTAGTAAAATTATCGACAGTACTTTTGTCAGTCGGCGATGTGATAATTTATTGGGAAATATATTTTGTGTACATTTAATAATTTTTTGACCTACGAGTAAATGAACTTATCAGAACGCGTGTCTTAACCTTTTGTATGCTAAATCGAAATAAATGAAATTTGAAAGGTTGATCCCCGTGTCTTCCTTAAGACTAGCAAATGTTTTAATTTAATTTATTTTACAGTTTTCATACACTATTTTAAATTTTCACAAGTCACATTTCGTGGAATGTATCACTGGATTTGGAAAATCCCGGTATAAATCTTCTGTAATCCCGCGAGTCCTAAGAATTGTCTGGCATGCTTTGTCATTTTCAGACGCGGGAATGTTTTGACCGCTAGTAGTTTTTTGGGGCCCGGTTTCACCCCGCTCTTGCCAATGATGTGACCCAGATAGACTACTTCCCTTCTCAAGAATTCACATTTGTCAAGTTGTAGCTTCAGATTTGCTTGCCTCAGTCTTCCTATTAATTTATTAAACACTACTTCGTGTTCGTAGAATGACCTGACATATAGCACAATGTCATCCAGGTAAATGAACATCTCTTCGCCTTGAAATCCCGTTAGGACGAGATCTATAAGCTGTTGAAAGGTTGCTGGGGCGTTTTTCAGACCGAATAGCATCCTAGTAAACTCGAAATGTCCGTGCGGTGTTGAGAATGCAGTCCTGTGACTGTCGTTGGGGTGCATTTCAGATGGTGAAAGCCCGACTTCATATCAAATGTTGAAAAAAATTTTGCAGAACCCAGCTGGTCGAGTATCTTGATGTTGTGGACTGGATATGCGTCCCCGACGGTATTTTCATTCAAACCCATGTAATCAGTGATCAGCCTCTGTTTAGGATTTCCATGTGAATCGGCCTTTTTGGGCACCACCCAGATAGGAGGGTTGTAAGTGAAGAGAGATAGTCGAATGATCTCACTCTCGAGAAATTCCTGAGCCTGCTTTTACTGATTTCTTCCCTATGTACAGGTGGGAACTTATACTGCTTCACGCGTATGGACATTTCATTAATAGTGATGCTCCTGTGAAACAGCACTCCTGTGCTGCCCAGCTGTTCCCGTTGCATCCCCGGGAGATGAAAGCAGTCTGCGCTGGAGGACAAGAATTTCATGACGAATTTCCTCTCTTCATAATTCAGGAGATCTAACCGTAGTAGCGATTCTACTTCGTTCGCTCTGTTCTTCTCGTCTCTGCATTCTTGGCCACCTCAACAGTGATTTTATTGATCGCTCCTGATTGATCTTACATATGCCGTTGCTTTTCCCTTGAATTTCCTTGTGCATTCTGTATTATGTCTTCCTCGTCTTCACATGTTTTACACGCTTGTAGTTCTAGGGTAGGCAAAACAATCTTCTGATCTTCCTCAGTAGTGTTTATTACCCTAAAATATGCCCAACCTTGATGATTCCTAACTATGGATTCTCCCATATATAGACCCGGTAGGCTTTTTATTTTCGGAATGTAACCCTCGGTAACTTCGGAGTTCCTAACATGACAATGAAATACTACATTCGTCCTTGCCGGCACGCGCACTAACCGTCTATCTGTGAATGGCGTTTCTTTGTCCGTGACATTTATGCATTGTTGCATGAAACTCACATCAGCACCGACTGATTTTATGAACTCGATTCTCATGACACCGTCCTGTTCGATCAGAATGGTTTATGCCACCACATAAAATCAAACTAATTTTTCAAAGAGGTAACCAACGAACCCTCTGTTCGAATATAGTCGTCCTTAATGCCGCACACTTTAATTACATCTTCATTATTGATTGTTTAGTTTGACTTGAGAGCACTTTCTTGAATGATGTTGACTTCCGCGCCGGTTTCAACCATAAACTTGATATTCTTCCCGAGGTTTTCGATGTCCACGCATATCGTAGGTGCCTTCGCCGTTGGCCTATAATTTACAATTACGGTTTGGTTAGCTGAGTCGCCTGTATAATCGTTCGTCTGTGAGCATTTTCTATGGTGTCCCCGCCCCAGTCGGATTTCGACGAGCCGTTTGTTGGGTTTCCCTGATTACTAGTAGCTTCTCTCTTTATTATTTACCCTTTGCGACGGGTTCAGGTGATCGTCGCTTCGACTTTTCGGCCTCCGATAATCAGTTGAATTACGACTGCTCTTTATCCTGTTTTCCGGATACCGACGTCGCGAATTATATGTTGACTGTTTATCCCCCCTCCTATGTTCACTATCATATTTCAATTCCAGGCATTCTTAAAAATATGTCCTACCTTTTTGCAATAGTAACAAATCCGTTGTTCGCGAGGACTAAATGGCCTATTGTTTATCGTTAGATTCTTTACTTTGTCCTTAGATCGAAGGGAGGGAGTTCTCGTAGTGACTTCTGCAAAAGTCGGTGGTCCTCTTTTTGTTTTGGCAGTCTTTTGATATGTGGCCGGTTCCTTTACAGTTAATATAAATGATCTTTTTGCTTGTGATCACGTGTATTTTGGTGATCCCCTCTTGCCGCTACGAGCGCGGTTTCTCTCTGAAATCCTACTTATTTTCAAAAGGATATTTATTAGCCCCGGTCGTCAGATCATAATACCTTTCATGTTTCATACGTAATTCATATTCTTCTGGCAATCCATTCTCCAACGCGTCGAGCACCTCGCTCTCAATGCGTCTTCGCGTGTAATCTGACAATTCTCCCGATTGTTTGCTCTCCGCCTCGATAATAGCTTGTCTTGGTTCCTTGATATGTTTGGTATAATCTAATATTCTCTCATTAGCTCTCATAAATATGTTGGCTAATTGCCCCTTGTAATGACTCGTAGACTTTGCAGGCTGGAAGGCTGCTTTTAATAAGCTTACCAATTGCTCTACCGTATGTAATTCCTGGTCTTCTGTGACCGAAAATGCGTGTTCGTCCACTTTGGCTCGAATATTACGAACTATCTTTCCTTCTATCTCCGAAGGAGGACGTTCAGGGAACAGGTCCATTGCCCTTTTACATGTTGTCGCGAATTATAACACAAAGAGGTTATATCCGTCAAATCACGGAATTGTCTCCG
This sequence comes from Vespa mandarinia, assembly GCF_050613455.1. Lineage (NCBI taxonomy): Eukaryota > Metazoa > Arthropoda > Insecta > Hymenoptera > Vespidae > Vespa > Vespa mandarinia. The sequence goes on from NW_028197191.1 coordinate 797,235, forward strand.
TGATTTCCCTTAATTTTAAATTCAGCATTCCTGAAGGTTATTGCTTAATATGTCAAGCCCTGGGTAATATTCTCTCATTGTCCTGATTGTAGTCTTCTTTATTTGAGCCCCTAGCGATCGCACTGGCGACGGCGCATCGATTCAGACTATTTCGCGAAAAGTACCGTTTTCCCGCTTGATTATTTCCCAAAGACACGTTCATCATCGATTCCTGACGTTTAAGTTCCTTTGTACGAATTTCATTTTCGCGGTATTGTAACATTATTTATTCTCTTTCTAATTCTAGTTCTTGTTTGTTGAGTTCCGTATGTCGAACAATAATTTTTGCGTTCTGTATTCCTATCTCTTTTTCGCGTTTTTCTACTGCACTTATACGCTCCCGAACTTCTGCATCTTGATTTTTTGATTCAGTTTCTTTTATTTTCTTTCCAAACATTTCAATCTTTGTGCTAAAGTGGTATTTTCTTCCAAACAGATGTCTAATCGAGCCTCGCGCACATCTAGTTTTTCCTCGTATAGCCTAAGCTCTTTCTCAGTGAGAAGAGCCTTTGCAGCGGCAGAGGATTTCTGCGTGTTAGTCATTCTTGTGTAATTAAATTAAAATGTAAATAATAAAAACAGTAAAATGTGCCGAAATGGTCATTGGAATAAAAATTATTTTAGGAGGCTTTTGTATCCCACCGCAGGCACACAAAAAGTCAGATTATCAGAATAAAGTGTCATGTTAAACGGATTGATAATTTTTAATTATATTCCTTTTTGTATTACGACTGTTGGCGGATATACAGATATCATAAAAACAGAAAAAGGTGAAATCTCCTCCGATTCCACCGAAATCGGAACCTATCGATGGAAAATAAAGAAAATAAAATGTGTAAATATAACGTGTTTACATATATTAAAAACAAAGAGCTGTGAATAATTGACTTAAAATATCAGAAAATCAGGCGATTTTGGAGACAGATACGTAAGAATCGAAAAATCTTCGATGGAACATGTGCCTAAGTTCGGAAAATACCACCAAAAGATTCATGATACTGCATTATATAAGAGCTAAGTCCCGTTTTAATCGGAATCGTGATTTTTAATAAAATTTCGTTACCTTATACGACTTTCCGTAGGTATATGGTTATTGGTAGAATATGAAAAGTTGAAATCTCTTCAAATTCCTTCGAAATCGGATTCTATTGGCGTGGAGTAAAGAAAATACCAAGAGCATAACTTATTTGCGTAAATAAAATACGTATGGAGGAGAAACGAAAAATGATCTTAAAGTATTAGAGAAACTTGTGATTCTCGACATAGATAGATAAGAATTTAAATATCTTCGACGGAGTCATAGTCTGGAAAATGTTACCACACGATTTAGAAGGCATCATTACACAAGAATAATCTCCCGTTTTGTAAGGCGTCGTGTCTTGTAATAATATATTTTTACGAATTATAACAAGTCGCGCGTATATGATCAACGTCATAAAATGAAGAGTTGAAATCTCATCTGTTTCTTCCGAAATGGATTCAATCGTCGCAGTATAATGAAGATAAGAAGAATATAATTTCGTGATAATTCTGTATATTAGATTCCAATTATTCTTCGGCACAGATTATATATTAAAAAATTCGTTAAATGATTATTAAAATAATTCTCTGACTTTATATCTTACACAGCATATCGTTGAAGCGTGAGATAGAATTCGAACAAAATTTTATCTAACATTAACTCAGAATCATTCTTTCTATTGACTTCTATGCATTTCTACCTCGGCAAACACATCTTCTACACCATGCATGCACATATAAATTATTTTACATATATGTACATATATATATAATATAAATGTTTATATAGTTTACATCAATTTAATGGAAGACAACTAAATTACATAGAGTTTATTATATACTCAATTTTTATATCAATAAATTTAGATACATTTCCCATGATATTTTTCTAAAATATATTATTAATATTTTAGTTTATTTCATTAAAAAAATTAAATTTATTGCATTTTTTATTCATTTCATTAATATCAAACATAATTCAATTTGAATTTGTGATATAGAATTGTTCTCGATGAGGATTCTCGTTTTTCACCAGGTTCGACATCCTCCTTTACTTTGCCTTTTACGTAAGACCTTTCAAAACGACCCAGAATACACAGTTCAGTACTTCTTCATGAAAATATTGATTGGGTTTATAATCTGTCATTTTATTGAAACGCACTTATTACTTCATTAACTATAAAAAAATTCACCGAATTTCATTTTTGATTAGAATTGTAAACAATAAAATATGACACATAATGACAATTAATTAAATTAATTAGGACAAGTAATTAAAGAAGACGACGTCATTTATATTAATACTGATATTTCAATATATGTATTTATGCATTCGTTAAATGTTTAAAATTATTGAACCAAAAAATCACAGTCCTTATCTCATATTCATATTATTTACAAAAATTAGTACGTGTAATGTATAACTATAATAAATACAATATCTTTATGTATCATTCAGAACAATAATATTTATTTAATATTTAAAATACTCACATTTAATAATATTGGTATATAATTTTCATTATTGAATACATAAATAAATTATATTATATTTCAATATATACTCAATTTGGCTTAAATAATAAATAAAGATCAAGTCACTAATGAAAAATAAATAAAAAATAAATAAAATACAGAATAACATTAATATGGTTATAATACAAAAAAATTACTACTCACCGATGCAATAGGACAACGTACTATATCGCAAACAAGAATGTGTTACTCTGAAAGAAGGACACAAAGGTGATCCTATAAACACAATCGACCAGTAATTCCATGTTTTCTTGCTACATCTATTTAGAGCTCAACACTCATAGCAACTCTTCCATATACATATCCCTTAGACTACTTCGCTCCTTTTTCTGCTTTTCTTAAAGCCTGTTCAATTAAAATCATTTCTTAAAGGTATGTGTTCACGTCAACTATATATGAATAAAATATAAATTACAGACAAGCGGGGAATGCTGTCCCTCACCATGATACCTCAATCATATCGGTTAATAGGCTTTTGTTGGTAATTTTTCTCTCATGCGTACATAACTATTGGTTTTGTGTAAGTCAAAGTAGTGTTAGTAAACTCTGAACCCACACGTTATCAGTGTCTCATATGTATACATTTCTCTAATCATAGAGTGCGTCTCGCAGTGATCGGTGCTTCATATGAGTTTCGTAAGCATTTGTTTTATGATAAATATAAAGAAAATAAGAAATATAATTGACAATAAAAGAATTAGTATATAAATCTGCGAAAAATATACGAATTTGTCTAATATATTTTTAAAAATAATCAGTTAGAAATTATATTATTTTAATAAATACTAAAACATAAATTCATTTCCATATAAAATATGAAAGGAACACCCAGGACTCTTTTTCTTATATAATTGCATCTGGAGGCCTAGATCAATATATAGAATTTCAAATGTTACTACTACTAATAATAATATATAAGAAGTACTAATATTGTTCATAGTGATGATGGTTATGATAGTGATGATGATGATGATGATGATGATGATGATGATGATGATGATGATAACGATGATAACAAAAATAATGATAATGATTATGATGATGATAATGATGAAATGATAATGATACTGATAATAATGATAATGATTATAACAATAATAATAATAACAAGAATAATACTAATGATAACAAGAAAAACTATAATAACAATAACAATTACAATAACAATAATTCTAATAATAGTGATAAAAATTATGAAAATAACAAAAATAATAATAAAGATAATAACAATAATAAACACAATAATCATAATAATAATAATTTTTTTTGATGGTATGAGAATGCCAATCTGTACGCACTAACCCAGGGACCACGCCCACCAGAGGAACACTTCACTCTTTGGGTCCTCCTCCCTGATGTGTCGCGCTCATCGTTGGAATAGGCACTACCGACTAATCACATATCCATCCTGGTAATATAGTGAAACCATCCCGGCACCGCCATGTGGCATTACTTCGGGATGGCGCCACTGCATGAGGTCCCTTTACGGGACTCTCTCTTCGGTTCTACTGGGCAGGAGCCTGGAGCAACATCGGGGGCAGTTCTATGGGCCGCCCATTTTCTTCTTTTTTCTGCGCAAGATGGCCCTGACGTACGAGGCCACCTTGTCCGCTCCTCTTGACCTCGGAGTATTTTCTCGACAACCATGTCTGGCGAGAATTTTCCGAGGTCTTGCTCCAAAGTGAGTTGTTCGATGCTTCACCGGGCACATTTGAAGAATTTGTGGAGGGCGTCGTCGACGGTCGAGTCGCCATAGGGGTAGTTGCCGGGTGCGACCTTCCTCATTTTTGCGAGGTAGGAGCAGAACAGACTTCCATGTCAAAAATTGGGTGAGGTAGAGTTCGACCTCCTCCGCCTCGCGGTTTAGCCAGCTGTCTAGTCGACTGATGAGCCGGGCCGTCCATCTGTCCCTATGCTCCTGTTCCCATCTGATTTGCCAGGTCTCGATGCTGGTAGACCTATGGAGCCTTGATGCCTCCTCCTACCCAGAATGGGCCTTTGCTGGTGGACGAAATGTCTCTCCTGGGCTGATAGATCGATCGGGATTACCCCCGCAACCACTAGCACCGCGTGCTCAAAGACTGTGTGGTAGGAGCACGCGATTCGGAGTGCGTCCCTCCTCTGTACCGCGGCTATGCGCTTACGGAATTTCTCATGTCGCAGCGTCTCGGCCCAAACTTCCGCGCCGTACAGAATCACTGCTACGGCTGAGCGTATCAGCAGTCCACTCATGCACGGTTGGAGCCCGTTGACGCGTGCCATGAGTTTTCCAAGCGAGGCTACTACTTTTGCCGGCTTGTCGGCTATCCTAATTATGTGCTCTCCAAAATTGAGCTTGTGGTCGAGCATTAAACCTAAGTATTTGATAGCCGACTTAGTCTGGACCGCCGAGTCTCCTACAATGAAGCTGCGCAAGGTGTTCACGATCAATGTTTTCCGAGCTGCTAGAGATAGCCCGTGGTTTTCCATCCAGGAAATGACTCTGCGCATGACCTGGTTAGGCAGCAGCTGTGCCCCCACCGTGAATAATATTAATAATATTAATAATAATTATAATAATAATGATGATGATATTGATGATGATAATGATGATAATGATGATAATGATGATAATAATGTTGGTGATGGTAGTGTTGGTGGTAGTGGTGGTGTTGTTTATGATGATGATGATGATGATGATGATGATGATGATTTTGTCTTTTCTGCATTTATTTTCAATCTATTCATATTTATTCATTCCTCTGGTACATTAAACGTCTTATTCATTTTCATATCTAAGTTCATGCTAGCTTCTTCAGGAACATGAATTAGTTCAGACATTTTAATTTTACATCCTACTGAGTATATTCTGATTACATCACTTATGCATATAGTAAGTAGTAATTGTCCCAATAGAGTATCCTTGTGACTCTCCATGCTCAGCGTTAATTAAGTGTGACCATCTATTCATTCAAAAGTAATTGTTGCGTTCTATTATGTAAATATGATATCAACCATTTTAAAACATTCTGTCTAATTCTATATTGATGCAGTTCTGAAATTAGTCTTAATCTCTATACTGTTTCAAAACCTCGTTTAAGATCCATGAAAATTACTCCAGCCATTTTTCCATCGCTAATTGCTAACTTCCATTCGTCAACGGCAATTTAATTTGCACTTTCACTCGAGAACTCCTTTCTAAAGCCAGATTGATTTTTCTTCATATCATTAATTTGCAAATACCCTTCTAGTTGCTTCTTCACCGATTATTCCAGCACTTCTAGCACATGGATCAAATTTTAATTGTGAAATAAAAGAATTATAATGCTCTAAGTATGCAGTATTTTGAAGAAATGTTCTGAGAAACTGTAACGTAAAATATGTTATTTCATTGGCAAAAAGCAAATTATACCTTTCTACCCTTTTCAATATTTTTTCTAATGTTATTTTTTAAACTTGGCGGTTGTATATTGTACCTATTAACCATTATCCATTCTTTCCATATTATATATAGAAATATACTGTAATATATGTATACCTGTATCAATGTATATATATATACACCCTTATAATTAAATTAAATTAAATATGTACTAATCAATACAATTTGCAGCGGGTATGTCCACCATACGGAATGTATATATATATATCTAGCCGAGTGAAGCTTAGTTCTGATGTTATATATTATTGAGTGAACTGTACACTCCAAATAATAATAATTACAAAGAGAAAACCTTGAAGTGAAATCGAAAATAGCAAAAAATGGTAGAGATATAGCGTTCTCCATTTAGGAAATTTACATCTAGTAGTATTGTCAGTTCTTCGACCTGTTAACTTTAAAAAGAGTTGTGAGAAGTTTTTTTTTTAAATTAGTATTCATGCATGTATTAGATTAATTAGATATTTACATAAATCGAATTAAAATCTTTGCGATTTTGAATACTGTTACATTATTATTAAAATTAGATATATGTTGAAAATCAATTAGAAAAAAATATAACCTCTAATTGGTATATTTTATCAATATTGAAAATCATTTTTTGCAAATGCTATTATTCATGTAAATATTAGAACTGAGAGTTAGTTTCATTTTTATGTTATAATTATTCTAGAAGATATAGAGACGACAATACGGAGGAGATAAATATGGCGCAGTTAATGAAGGTTCTTCTAATGAAGGTAAAGGAAGAAATTATATCAAACATAGATATAAAACTGGAGACAACCCATGTTATCTTAGATTTTAATACGAACCGTATTATAAGAGACATCAGTAAGTATAAACTTTCTTATTATAGGAATATTTTAGTATATTTTCATTCTGATTATATACTTATAGCAATTTGTGTCATGCGTTTGTCTATTGTAGCTTAAAAACCCACCACTTTCTTTAGATCAACTTTATTCTCTTTCTTTCCCAATATTTCCGCTCTTCTTTTCTTTCCATGGACAAACGCACCTCGCAAAGTCCATGATCTTCACGAATTTGTCATATATTTATACAACATACGACCCGGAAGATTCTGGAACTTTCCGTCATTCTGCTTATTTGTGGCCGGTATATCTCATAAATAAATACAGACACACAACTAGTTAGTTCTGTAATCTTCTAACATGCACACATACACATTTAGAGCATGTAGAAAATGTTTGCATTTATTTTGGTTAATAATCGCCGTTTAATCTTCTACGTTCGTCATTTACAGTGATACATGTTATTATTCGAAACCGCGAAAAGCGATTAGAATAAGCACGTCTAATCTCTCTCTCTCTCTCTCTTTCTATCGTTATACGTATACGTTTTCATTTTCTAATAATAATGAACACAACAATAATATTAATAATAATTTAATAATAATTCTATTATAAGGACATCCCGTGAAATCATTCTTATAAATAAAGAGAAAGATTTTACATGAGTTTAAAAGTACTTTAGAATCTAAAGTAAAGAAGAAAACATACTTCTTGTATTTCTTTACTTTTTGTCTTCAATTTTGATGATTCTAGTTGGCGATTCATTGTTTTGCGTTCACACGTATAATTTTCATTTATTATTAGTAAAAGCTTGTACGAAAATTCATTCAAAATATTAGTATACGCGAAAAGCATGCATCTTTTCAATAAAGCATTTTTGGATATAAGTTTACCTAAACCTTCTACATATTTAAACCTCAGTAATAAACAGTATAAGTTCGGTCTCATGTTTTTGAGACATCCTATATATTTGTCGATTGTATATCTCCAATGTATCAATATCGAATGGTATACACAAATGCATATATGTAATCGGTTATACTCAGAATTTAGGAAACGTCCATATTCTAATTTTTCTCTAGGTTATTCCATAAAAATACCAAATTCGTCATAACATTTTTGTCCAATGTGTCGAATATCAATGATTTGTTGACATTTTTCAAGGTCTTCTTGTCATTATAAAAAGGAGAAAAAAATAAAAATTCAGGAGAAAAATATAAAAAAAATAAAAAAAGAGCGATACGGAAAATGCTATTCGATATTATCACATTCATTTTGTTAAATAAATGTACAAATATATTTGATTAAATATATAAATTACAGAGCATTACGGAGAAATTATTGCGATACTTTAAACAAGATTTTGAAGTGGGAGTTCTTAATAATGAATTTTTAATCCCTACCAAGTTTATTACGGTGCACAACGTTGATATGCGACGGATGCAATTATTTATTGATAGTAAAGAATATTAATATTTTTATTCTTTTATTTTCTCTTTCTCTCACATTTCATTGATTCTTACGTTCTTCACGCTACATTTACTACTAAGAAAGAAACTTTCATTCTTTCCCGAAACTTGAAGTAAGAAATGAATATTCTTATTTTTTTCTTTATGTGCTTGAATCTTTATTCGCGTCAATAAAAATGAGGGATAATCCTCGAAACAATTGAATTCATCTTTGGCTTCAATTTACCTTTAAAACTCACGTGCTATGTGAGTGTTTATGGCAAATGAGAAAAAATTACTGTCCTTCTTTTTTGATGTTAGAATTTTTTTCTACAACTGATCCGTCCAACAATATTTTCTTGTATTCACCAATACTTGATAATATTTTAACGTCGGTGTAACTAACTCCCTAGCCAAGTGCTCTGGCGAAATCGTTTTCGGCACCGAACGAAATGACATTGACAGATGGTAGCGATGGGGCACCTATCTGATCCAACGACGCAATCCAGTCGCAACAAAAAATTGTCAGTAATGCAGTACTGGAATAAAGATAAATTCTGTCTTATGACTGTATAGTCATATTTTTGCAGAAATAATGACTAGAGATCGTTACTTTAAATTGTTAGGGATGCTACGTTTCACCCATGATATCGAACCTATTAATGATCATTTATGAAAAGTACGGAATATCATTGATATTTTAAAAGACCACACAGGTTTATTGTTATGTTACGATATGATACGAAAAATCTGTATGTTTTTCCTTATATATCAATTACATTCTGAAGGAAACGAAAAATCAATCATTTCAACCTTACCAATGGCTGTGTATAGACAAACGGTTACTATTGTATAAAAGGCGGCTGATGTCCTTCAAACAATACATTCCTTTAAAAAGAAGCTGATTTGGCATGAAATTCTTTATTCTCAATAAATATCAGACAAAATGTATACAAGTTATAATTGTTTATGCAGAATCATGTATCGTAATAGATAGCGAAAATAAGCCTAATGGAAAAATGAGAACAATGCTTAACTTATGATATAATATCTTGGAAAGAGCCATATCCTTAATGTAGATAACTGTTATTCGAGTCCAGGTTTATTTAATACCAGAGGTGGACGGAAGGCCAAAGATGAAAACATTGGGACTATAGGAATATCTCCAAGACGGACAGTCGCATTGGTTTAAAAGCCACTCGCATAATTTTTCTGCGGCTAGTCGGAGTATTAGCAAGTCGACAGCCGCAATTTTTCGAGAGGCACTACCATAATTTTCTACGATTTGACTGGATATTTCCAAGTCTAAAAGTCGCATTGCTTCACAAGTCAATAGCATAACTTTCCCCCGACTGGACGGAATATTTCGAATTCCGACAGTCAGATCGTTTTTCATGTCACACGCATAACTTTCCTTGGGTCGATGTAAAATATCCATGTCCGACAGTCGCATTGGTTCACATGTCACTCGCATAACTATCCCGCGACTAGGCGGAATATTTCTAAGTACGACAGTCGCATTGGTTTAAGAGGCACTCACATAATTTTCCCTCGTCAAATCGGAGTATTTCTAAATCCGACAGTCGCATTGACAACAGAGACACGCGCATAAATTTCAGTCTACTTATCATAATATTTCCAAGACCGAGAGTAGTATTATTTCACATGGCACGCGCATACCTTTCCCTCATCTATGCGGAATATTCTCATGTCTGACCGCCGCAATGATTGATAAGTTACTCTCATCCTTTCCATTGAGTGGATGGAAAATTTCCGATAACGTTAGGCGAATTATTTCGAGATGCATTATCAAAACTTTACCTAGATGAGTCGTTATATTTCTATGTTCGAAAGTGGCATTAAGTTGAGAGGAACTCTCGTAAGTTTCCCCGACAAGATGGAATGTTTCCAACACCAACAGCCGAATTGGTACGAAAGGCACTCGCAAAACATTCTCTCGCGTAGTCTAAATATTTCCAAGTCCGACAATCGTATAGGTTTGACAGGCACTCGCATAAGTTTCCCTCATCTGATCAGAACATCTCTAGAATAGACAGTCGCATTGAATCGAGAATCATTCGCAAACTTTTCCTCGAATAGCCTGAACATTTCCAATACCGACAGGCGTATTGGATCGAGATAACTTTCGCATAACTTTCTTTCGACTTGACGTGTTATATCCATTACCGACCGTCAAGTTGGTTCTAGTGGCACTCTCATTTCTTTTCTTCGACTGATCATAATATCTCGAGATACGATAGCCGCATTTTTTTCGAGATCCACTAAACTGACTTTCTCTCGTCTAGTCGAAATATTTCTATGTCCGACAGTCGCACTGATAAGAAAGGCACTCGCATAATTTTCCCTCGACTCGCCGGTATATTACCAAGTCCATCAATGGCATTTGAACGAGTGTCACTCACATAACTTTCACTCGACTAGCTGGAATTTTTCCAGGACCAATAGTTGCATTGATTCACAAGGCACTCTCTTAACTTTCCCTCGTCTAGTCCGAATATTTTTAGGTCCGGCAGTCGCATTGGTTCAAATGTCTCTTGCATAATTTTCCCTCGACTAGTGACAATATTTCCATGTATGAGTCTAATTGTTTCGAGAGGTACACTCACAACTTTCCCTCGACTAGTCGCTCAGTTTCTAATTCCGGTTTTTGCATTGTATCTTGAGACAACCGCACATCTGCTCTTCGACTAGTCGTATTATTGTCAAGTTTGACACTCGCATTGGTTTCTTCAATTACTCGCATAACCTTCCCTCGACTAGTCGGTATATTGCAGCGTCCGACCGTCGACATTGTTCGAGATGAACTCTCATAACTTTACCTCGTCTAGACTGAATATTTCTAGGGCCCACAGTCGCATTGGTTCGAGCGGCACACGAATAACTTTCCCTCTACTAGTCGGAATATTTCCTATGACGACGGTCGCATTGGTTCGAAAATAACTTTCTTAATTTTCCCTCGTTTAGTCGAATTATTTCTATATCCGTAAATCGCATTAGATTGAGAGGCATGCGGATAGAAACCCACGGTTTACTGGAATATTACCAAATCCCGACCGTCATTTTTGTTCGAGGGGCACTCAGATAACTATTTCTCGCCTAGACGGAATATTTCCAAGCCTGACAATCGCATTGGTTCGATAAGCACTCGAATAAGTACTTGTCGACTTTTCAAAATATATCTAAGTCCAACAGTTCCACTCGTTCGAGAGGTACTCTCATAGCATTCCCTCTACTAGTCGGGATATTTGCGAAGTCCGACAATCGCACTACTTTACATGTCATTCGCAAAACTTTCTCTGGATTAGTCGGAATACTTCTAGGTCCGACAATCGCATTGGACCGAGAAAAAATCTGAAATGGTTCCGTCGTTTATTCGGAATACTTATAGGTCCGACAGTTGCATTGGATTGAGACCACCCTCATAAATTTCACGCCGACTAGACGGAATATTTCGAAGTCCGACGGTCAGATTGTTTCTGATGTCACACGCATATCTTTCCTCGGGTGGACGTAACATTTCCATGTCCAAAATTCGCATTGGATCACATGTCACTCGCATAACTATCACGCGACTGGACGGAATATTTCTAAGTAAGACAGTTGCATTGATTCGAGAAGCACTTTCATAAGTTTCCCCCGACTAGTCGGATTATTTCTATTTCCGACAGTAGAATTTTTCGAGAGAAACCCGTATAACTTTCTTTTGACTAGTCGATATGTTTCCGACTACTATAATCGCATAGATTCGAGAAGCATTGGCATAACATTTCCAGCACTAGAAGGAATATTACTAAGTCCGTCAATCGCATTGGTTCAAGTGGTACTCGCATGACTTTTCATCGGCTTGTCGGAATTCTTCCAAATCGGACTGTCGCAGTAGTTCTAGAGTTATTCCAATAACTTTCCCTCCACTAGTCGGAATATTCCTAAACCCGACAATCGCTTTGGTTTAAGAGGCACTAGCATAACATTCCTATGACCACTAGGAATATTCCCTATCCCAATAGTAACATTGGTTCACCAATCACTCGAACAAAGTTTCATTGTCTGGTCGGAATGATTCCAGGTCAGTCATTTGCTTTTGTTCGAGTGGCACTTGTATAAATTTCCCCTGACTAGTCGGATTATTTCCTACTCTGACTGCCGCATTTGTTCGTGAATCACTCGCATAACTTTCCCTCGTCTAATCGGGATATTTCTAATGTTGACTGTAGCATTATATCTAGAATACCTCGCATAATTATACCCGACTAGGCGGAATATTTCCAAGTATAACATTCGCATTGGTTTGTGAAATAACCTCATATATTTCCCGCGCCTATTCAGATTTTTTGCAAGCTCGTCAGTGGCATTGGTTTACAAGATACTAGCATAAATTAGGAATGTTTCTAGGTCTGAAAATTGCAATGGATCGATTGGTATTCATATAATTATTCATCTCCATTTGGATTATTTTCAACTCCAACACTCACATTGGTTCGCAAGCCACTTGCATAAATTCCAATCGAATAGTCGGAATATTTCTGATTCCAACAGTTGTATTCGTTCGAGAGGAATTCATACAACTTCCCGTTGACAAGTCGGAGCATATCTACATGCGACAGTTACTTCGGTTCGAAGAGCACTCACATAAATTCCCACATACTTGTCGGAACAATTCTAAATCCGACTATCGCATTAGTTCGAGAGCACTCGTAAAGCTATCCCTCTACTAGTCCGAAAATTTTCAAATCTGACAGTTGCGTAGGTTCGATGGGAGCTCTCATAACTTTTTCCCGACCAGATTGAATATTTCTAAGTTCGAATGGACCTGTAGTTCCTATAGCACTCATATATATTTCAATCGACTAATCAGAATTTTTCCAAGTCCGATAGTGGCATTCGATCGAGAGGCACTCGCATAATTTTCCCTCTACTAGTTGGAATATTTCCAAGTCCAAAAACCGAATTGTTTCGAGAGACAGTCGAATAACTTTCCCTACACAATTCACGATAATTTCAAGTCCGATTGCAACATTGGTTCTAGAGACGCACTCATAAATTTCTTCGACAAGTCTTCATATTTCCATGTCCGACCGCCGGATTGGATCTAGAGTCACTCGCATAAATTTCCCTCGAGTAGACGGAATATTTACTAGTTCGAAAGCGACAATGTTTCACAAGTCACATGCATAACTTTCGTTTGACTAATCTGGATATTTCAAAGTCAGACAATCGCATTGGTTAATTCAACACTCCCATAACTTTTCCTAGATTAGTCGAGATATTTTCATGTCCGACAGCCACAATAGTTCACAAGTCACTTGCATAAGACTCCATCGGCAAGTCGGGATATTTCAAAGTCAGTTAGTCTTCTTCAGATTGCTTCTCAAGTTATATTATAACTTTTAAGTTAATTATAACTTTCCCACGACTAATCGCAAAGGTGCCAAATCCGATATCAGCACTTGTTCGAAAGCCACTCGTATAACATTTCTTCGACCACTGGGAATGCTCTTAATGTTGACCGACCTATTATTTCTAGAATTACTCGTATATCTTTCCTTCGACAAGTCGGATTATTTCTAACTCCGACAGCCGCATTAATTCGATAACCGCTCGCATTACTATCCCTAGAATAGTTGGAATATTTCCAAGTTCGAAGACTGAATGTGCCCGACAGGCACTAGTAAATCCTTCGCCGATTACTCGGAATATTTATATTACAGATAGCCGCATTAGTTTATTAGTCACTTGCAAAACTTTTGCCGACTAGACGGAATATTTCCAAGTTCTACAGTTGCATTGGTAGGAGAGACACCCACATAACTTTCTTTCGACTGATCGGAATATTTACAAGCACTACAGCCGGATTGGATCACAAGACCTTCGCATAACTTTCCCTCGACGAGTCGGAATATTTCCAATATCGATAGTCGCATTGGTTCTCAAATCACTCGCATAACTGTCCCCGAAAAATCGGAATATTTCCAAATCCAACAGTCGAAATTGATTTATAAGTCATTCGCATTACTTTCCCTCGACTAGATGGAATATTTCTTGGTCTGAACATCGCTATAGTTCGAGAGGAACTCTCATAAATGTCCCTCGACTAGTCAGTATATTTCCAAGTTCTAAAGTTCCATTAGATCTGAAGTCACTCGCATAACTTTCCTGCGATAGGTCGGAATATTTCTAAGTTCGACAGTCCCATTGTTTCACAAGTCGCTTACATAACTTTCCTTCGACTAGTCGAAATATTGATAAGGACGAAAATCGAACTGGTTTTAGTTGAACTCTCTTAACTTTTCCACTACTAGTCAGATTAGTTTTAGGTCCTACAGTCGCATTAATTTGCGATGTACTCGCATAACTTTCCCTCGACTAAAATGAATATTGCTAAGTCCGACAATCGCACTGCTACGAGATACACTCTCATAAGTTTCCTTCGAAATGTCGGAATATTTACAAATCCAACAGTCACATTGTTTCACAAGTAATTCTCATAACTTTCCCTCCACGAGTCGGAATATTTCTAGGAACGACAGTCTCATTGGTTTACAAGCCACTCACATAATTTTCCCTCGATTTGTCAGCATATTTCTAGGACCCACATTGGCATTGGTACGAGAGGCATTCGCAAAACTGGCCATGGATTAGTCGGAAAAATTCCAATTCTGGAAGCCACACTGGTTCGAAAGGTATGTGAGCAACATTCCCCCGACAAGTCGAAATATTTTCAAGTAAGAAAGTCCAACAGGACCAATTACAACATTCCCCCGATTTGTATGAATATTCACAGGACTGTCAGTCACATTGGTTCGAGAGGTACTCGCAAATCGTTCCCTCGACAAGTCGAAATAATTTCAGGTCGGACCTCCGCAATGTTTTGAGTTGCACTCGCAAACGTGTCCTACGATTAGTTGAAATTCTTCCAAATTCCAACAGCAGCATTGGTTCGAGAAGTAGTCGCATTACCTACGACTAATCGAGTAATTTCCAAGTCCGACAGTGGCATTGGGTCGGGAGTCACTCGCATATCTTTCACTAGACTAAAGTGAATATTTCCAAGTCCAACAGTCGCAATGGGTCGGGGGAACTCTCAGAATTTTCAATCGACTTGTCGGAATATTTCTAAGTCCCACGTCCATTTTGTTTCGACAAGAACTTGCATAATTATCTCCTAACTAGACGGAATATTTCCAAGTACGACAGTTGCATTGGCCTGAGTGTCACTCGCATGACATTCACTCGAATAGTAAATATATTTGGAAGAACGTCAGTCACAATGCGTTAGGAGTCCCTCGCATGAATTTCACTCGACAAGTAGGATAATTACCAAAATCCGACAGTCGCATTGATTTGACAGGTACACCCATATCATTCTCTCTACTAGTCGTAATAATTCCAAGCACGTTATTCGGATTGGCTCACAAGTCACACGAATTATTGTTCCTCGAGTAGTCTGAATATTTGCATTTCAACCAATCGCATTGTTTTGAGAGGCACTCGCATAACTATCTTTCGATTAGGCGAGATATTTCCAAGTCCAGCAGCCACTTAGTTCGCGTAACAGTAGGAAAGTTTCCCGCGACAAGTCGGAATATTTCCAAGTCCAATAGCCGAATTGATTCGAGAGGTACTCGCATAACTTTCCAACGACTATTCGAATATGTCAAAGTTCGTCATCCGTTTTGGCTCGTGTGGCACTCGCATAACATTTCCTGGACTAGTCTGGATATTTCCAAGTCCAACATCCGAAATAGTTTGAAAGGCATCCAAATAACTTTTCTTCCACAAATCGGAAAATGTACATGTGCGACAGCAGCATTGGCTCAATAAACACTCGCATAATATTCCCCCGACTATTCGGAATATTTTCAAACCCGAATGTCGCAACGGATTGCAAGACACTCGCGTAACTTACGCCGACTAGTCGGAATTTTTCCAATCGGACAGCAGCATTGGATCGAGAGGCCATCGCATAACCTTCACTCGTTTACTCGGAATATTTTTTTGCATAATAGTCGCATTGGTTCAAAAGGAATTGGCATAACCCTCCCCTATCTTGTAGAGATACCTTCAATCACATAGGCAATCACATTGTTTAATAAATTTCACGCATAACTTTCCATTGTCTAGTCGGAATATTTCCAAGTCCGATGTCTACATTATTTCGCGGGACACTTGCATAAGTTTCCCTCGAATAGTAGTAATATATTGAAGTCCGACATCTGCATTGGTTAGAGAGGTATCCGCATAAATTTCCCTCGACTATTCAGGATATTATCATTCCGACTGTCGCATTGTTTTCAGAGAAAATGGCATAACTTACCCCCTCGACTAGTTAGAATGGCTCCAGGTCCGACAGTTGTTAATGTTCGAGTGGCTGTCGCATGAGTTTCGCTTGACTTGTCGGAATGTACCCAAGCCCGACAGTCACGAATGATCACGAGTTACTTGCTTAACAATTCGTCGACTAGTCGGGATATTTCCAAGTCCAACAGCCATAATGTTTCACAAGTTGTTTGCTTAATTCTTCATCGTATGGACGTGATATTTCAAAGGCAGATAGTTGCTTTGGTTTACAAATCACAAGAGTAACGTTTCCACGTCAACTCGGAATGATTCCAAGCCGACATACGCTTTGGTTCGAGTGTGACTTGAATGACGTTCCCTCGACTAGTTGGAATATTTTCATGTCCGAAAGCCGCAATGGTTCTAGAAACACTCGCATCACTTTCACTCGACTACTCGTGGCAGTCGCATAAATTTCGCAGACTAGTTTGAATATTTCCATTCCCGATAGTCGCATTGGTTTACTAGATGCATATCACATCACCAGAACTCCGACGATCCCGGCAGAACAGTATTCATGAACTAATAACCCTTTATGATGATGGATTCTTTGCAAAACTCCGCGAAGACGGAGAAAGACGCGGCCGTGGAGACAAGATGTCTTGTTGCTTCCGGCCAACTCCGTTTACGGAGAATTTCTTCCAGTGCCTATCTTTGTGGTTCGAAATCCAGATAGTAGATGATGTAATGCGAAACCATGTCCTATTCGCCACATTCGCATGCTTCTTCCTTGATGATGTCCAGCGACATCAGCATGGCCTTGAAGACTTCGTGTCCTGCAAGAATCTGACTTAAGAAGTTGTTAGGAGAGACGAAGCGGGCATCAATCCTGTTTTTGATGTTCGGGATTAACGAGTATGTATTTCTTCCTTTGTAGGAGATTTCCCACCTACACTGCCACACCCTAGAGAATACCTCATCTAACTGTTTCGCTATCGCGCGTTTAACATTCGTGCATTACGATTTTAGCTTACCTGTCTCGGTGCACCAAATTTCAGAATGTCGCATAGTCTCGTTCGTTTCAGTAATTGGAGAGCTGTCGTGAACTACACTACTATGACGCAGAGGGGTTCCGTAGGGAATGTGAAATACACGGATGAGACCTACATGAGCGTCGATCGACGGGACGCACCTAACGTTTTGAGATCTCCTTCCGTGAAGAGATCAGACCATCCTGCTGCCTCGAACGTGACCGTAGGACGGAATACGATAGATCGCTCGGAGGACGCAGTGGCTGATTTCCTATTCCCGAGCTGCAAACCTAACTTGCTTTGCGAACAATGGGCTGACCTTGTCGTTGAGTTAACAACAATGTATCGAATACGAGGTATCTAATGGAATTCATAATTTAATAATATTTTTCCCAGTTTTAATGTTGGGAGGCCTGATAGCTAGGCCGGATTTCTCGCTATTTTCTGCTTTCTATTCGGACGTTTCCCTCCCTTTTTGCCGATGGGATTCCACTTAACCCAATCTCTCTTAAGGACGATCTCCTCCGACTTACGCTTGGTGATTGTCAATTTCGCCGATGTGCACGATCCGGTAATGCTGTTAATCGGACGATTTCCGTTCACTTTGTGTTTTTTCCTTGAGTCCTCATCTACAATGACGAGTAGGTCGTCCGCGTACGCGATCTCGTTGACTTCCGAGGATTCCTCCAGGATCCTGAGGAGCTGAGCGAACATGAGTTTCATCAGAAGGGGCCGAGGACTGAACCTTGTGAGCATCCTCTCGAGGCCTGCTTTGAAACATTACGTTTCTCTAGAGCGATTTTGTCCTTATAGTCCGTGAAGTAACTTGTCTTCAATTTAAAGGCGTTCCTCGTCTAGTCCAGATCTTGGAGTGCTTTGAGAACTAGAGGCCACGTAGCGTTGTTAAAGGATTCAGATATGTCGAATAACAACGCGACGGCATATCTCCGTGAGAAGGCAGAAGCTATTCGACGGATCTCTACTATTCCCTTCTATGGAACGTCCCTGGACAAAGCCGAACAGATTTTCCGGTATTCTTAGCGGCTCGAGGGAAGTTTCGATGTGGCGCAACTTCAGCAGACTTTCCATAACGTTCCCTTTTTCCGGAGAGAAGGCATATTAAAAGATAGGTCTCGTGGTCTTCCGTGTCTTCGTTGTCGACTTCAGGAGATAACTTAAGGAGTCCTCCTTCCATGTAGATGAGAAGATAACATCCCATTGAAAACATCCGTTGAAAATATCTACGAATTGGGATGGGATGATGGCGAATGGTCTTTTGAGCCTATAACCCTCGATGAGATCCAGCCTCGGCGCTTTGCCGTTTTTAACTGATCATATGAAACGCGTGAACTCCTCCTTCTTGAAGAGTGGGTCATCCGCTGTTTCGAGAACGTATCTTGAGAGATCCGTACTGCTCGCAGTTCTGGTGTGTCTTCGTATAGGGTGTCGTTCGGTACATTGAGCTGGATTCTAACTGTTTCTTGGATGTTAGTGGTCTTCCCTCCGACTCGTTTAAGAGTATTAATTACTCCCTTGGCGCGTAGTTTGCCCGCCTGTTCTTTATAAACGTACAACCACGGTTTAGCGTTGTCACGTTCCATAACGAATTGCTTCCAACTAACTGATTTGGCACATCTTAACCCTTCGCTGAAAGCCCGCAGCGTAGAACGATAAACGTGCATTAACCTATGGCGTGCCTGATATTCATTTTCTCGCTGGAATGCGCGTCTCAATCTAGCAACCGCTTTCTTCTTGTTCTTTAGCGCTGATGACCTTCGTGGGTTGAACTTCCGGTGAGCATTCTTCTCGGGCATAGATACATAGCAAGTGGTTTGTCGGACACAAGTCAGCATGTTAGCTAGTGTCTCTACTTCTGAAGCAGACCCTAATCTGCTTCCCTTTAGCTTTGCCGCGGTGAGAGAAAGCAAGCAAACATGTCTCCATCGGCTCTCCTGGTATTGAATTGCCTGTTTCCGTTGCCCCGAGCACCACCCTCCCGAACCAACACGGCCTTTGGTGGATCTGTCGTGATGACTGTATAATTGTGATCACTAAACGGACAACCTGTTCGTACTTTCCATTGGACAATAAGTCTGGTCATGGAGTGCGACGAGAGGTTTACGTCGATGTATTAAGAGCCCCTCGTGGTCCAGAATGAGGGTGGCTGCTTTACGTCGTTAATTAATTTTAGCTCGGATGCCCAGAAGAGGGCTTCTAACTTCGAGGATCCTTCGTCTGTGCCCTGAAGGCCCCAGAAGGAGATTGTGTTATGGCGTCCAGTGGTATCATTTCCCTCTCCCCACTTTGGGCACGATTAGCAGGCTCCAAATTCCTAAGGAGCTCCTCCATTTTGTCTCTATACTGAATGTAGAGCGATGCTAAGTAAAAGGAGGGGCTGGGAACCTGCACTACTACACAGCCGCAGTGCAGATTGCTGATCTGCGAGATAGACAGCAATGAGATGTTTGGGTTGGTCGCAGTGAATGCAAACCAGGATCTTTTCATCGCGAATGGCAACAATTCTTTTCCTGTTGCCTAATCCTATAACCTCGTATCCGTTCCCTTGCTTTTACTAGTACGGCTCCTGTATAAGTGGTACGTTCAAGCGCATTTGGCTAATAAGTTTGCGCTCTTCACTCGTTACCGTTTTAGTACGTCCCATATTTCGCTGAAATAAGAGAATTTTTGAGAACGTACGATTTATGTGAGGGGGGCCTTAGCCGAATACATTTTGTTACTGCGGGTGAATGCGCAGGGCTCTGCAAAAGTGACCCGCAGTGCCTCGAATTTAAAACCCGCGGCTAGGGCATCGGTGGTTTCAGGTGCGTTGTCCGCTTCAACATTTGCCAATGTGGCGTTGCCTATTTCTAGGGTTGCTTTCGGTAATTCCCGGGATGTATCCGCGCTATCTTGCTCGGCGTCTTGCTCCATTATCGGAGATAAGGGGTCCTTTACATTCGTTCCTTTAGCGCTGTAGTCGCGAGGGTCGCTGCCATTTGTATGGACTGGGGGCGTAAATTCCGCTTCCAGGGATTTTTGCGTGGAAAGCATGCTGACATACGATCGAATTCGCGATGGCGTGAATATCGATCCGCACCCTATGTTCTGTTCGACGAGTATATTATTCAAACTGGATGAAAGGTGATTTATTCCCTTAAACTAATCTCGGCCGATTTAGCATAAGCGACATTTGTTACAAACAAATTTGTGCACGTTCTTGCAAATGATAACAGCAAACTCCTATCGGACATTTCCAAAACTACTATAGATACTCAAAGACTGGCTTCCACCTGAATCATCCCGCGTTATGTGAAGGTAGTAACGCAGCTGAAGGTTCGGTGAGTAGCCATGGACGATGATCGCGCACTATCCCGGCGTGTTGCTGCGTGCCTGCGCTGCCTTACGCTGAACGTGCATCCAATCGTAACATTCGGGGACGCGCAAGTTTCATTCAGCAACGCTATGCACGAGCAACTCCTCACCTCGTTAACCATCACTGGGAAAACCTTCACCCTGAGATCCAAACGGGATGCTAATTCACTTCCGGAATATCTTTCCCCCCGGTCAACCTTCATGGAATTTAAACTGGTGACATCTTAATTAAATATAAGAGAAGAAGAAGTCGAAGGAAATCTTTTAAGCTGAAAGATATCGTATGAAGTAAAATAGTAATAATAATAATAATTTGTGAAGGAATGTAGTACCTCTCAGTTATACTTCCATTAATGATTAAGTGACTGTGTGATGATCAGACAACCGTAGAAGAAATTTAGAGAAATGCTTTAACTGATAGGGCTTAAAGGAGAAGGCAGAAATCATCTAGGCTTGGGTGCTCTATTAAGACAATTTAAGTTAAACACTTAGCGGAGTAGAGAAGTAATACGTAATCAAGATAATCTAACAAGGGTACTTTAAGTGAGAGGGCGTAGAGTGGAGAGGAATGAAATAAGATTTTTTTCATAAGACTACTTTAAGTAATGGGGAGGAGGAAATGATCAAGGTTCTTATTGCATGACTTTAAGTAAGAGGGCTTATTGAGAGAGGTAGGGACATATGATCAAAGTTCTTAGGTAAAGTACTTCGGGTAAAATGACTTGGAAGCAAAAGAACATATAATCAAGTAAATTAGTAGAAGTACTATGAGTAAAAGGACTTAGACCGGAAAGAATGATCTTGTAATCAAGTGCTTTGGCAAAAATGCTGTGAGTAAAAGTAATAGGAACAAAAGAGAGAGAGCATATCATTGAGGTAGTTTAGTGAAAGTAATTTAGGTAAAATAGCTGGGAAGAGTGGAGGAGGGTCATATAGTCCAAGTGTTTTTGTAAGGGTACTATTTGTAAGACGACTTCGAAGGAAAAGAGGGAAAATATGAGGAAGTATTTTGCTGAAAATACTTTACATGAAAGGATTGGGAAGGAAAGTGAAAGCACACAATCAAAATTCTTTTTTAAAAGTACTTTGAGTGACAGGACTTGGAAGGGGAGGAGTGCAATCAATCATAGTGGAGGTACTTTGGAAAAATACTTTAATGGATGGTACGTGGAGAGGAAGGAGCATATAACCTAGATACTTTAAAAGTACTTTTGATAAGGGCGCATTTTTACTTAGAATAGAGAGGAAATCACAAGCAAAGTTCTATAGTAGAAGTATTTTAAGTAAGAGACTTGAAAACGAAAAGAAGTTCATATGATCAACGTACTTGGTAAAGGTACTACTGATTAGGAAGCGTAAAGAGCATAATCAAGACCGTTGGACCAAGTACTTCAGTAAAAATACTAAATGTAACAGGAATTGGAAGTATGGAAGAATTTCCAATCTGACAGTCGCATTGGTACACACGTCACTCGCATGTCTTTCCTCGTCTAGTTGGAATAATTCTAGGACAATCAGTAGAATTGTTTCGGGAGTCACTCACATGACTATACTAGAAGGAATATTTCTAAGTCCAACAGTCTCATTGGTTCACAAGTCAATCACATATCCTTACTTGGACAAGACGGAATATTGATAATTCGGCAATCGCAATAGTTCTAGGCACGCTCTCATAACATTACCACTACTAGTCGTAATATATCTAGGATCAGCAGTCTCATTGGTTCGAGATCCAATCGCTTAACTTTCACTGGACAGAAATGAATATTGCTAAGTGCGACAGTCGCATTGGTCCGAGTGGCACTGGCAAAAATATTTCTCAATTTTTAGGAATTTTCCAAGATCAATGCTCACATTGGTTCACAAGGCATTCGCATTATTTTACTAGACAAGTCGGAATGTTTCCTAGTCCAATACTCGAAATTGGTTCACAAATTAGTTGCACAACTTTCCCTCGACAAGACAGAATATTTCTTGGACCTAAAACTGCAATGGTTCGAGAGAAACTCCCATAACATTCCCTCACATAATCGGTATATTTCTAAAAATCGCATTGGATTCCAAAGTCGCATCGGATCTCAAGTTACTCGCATAACTTACTTGCAACTAATCGAAATATTTCCAAGTCAGTTTCCAATCAGTAACATTTTTTCGAGTCCCACTTGCATAACTTTCCTTCACAAATCAAAATATTTTAAAGTACTTCAGTTGCATTGATTCGTGTGTCACTCGCACGACATACCTACGACATGTCGGAATATATTCAAGCCTGACTGTCTCAATGGTTCACATTACTCGCATAACTGTCCAACGACTACTTGTATATTTCCAAGCGTGACAGCCGCATTGGTTCACACGTTTCTCGCATTACTAAGCCTCGACAAGTTGGCATTTTTGCAATCCTGCAAATATGTCTTTGGAACCAATACATCTGTCGGAAATGGAAACATACCGATTAGTCGAAGGATAGTTATGCGGGTGCCTCTCGATCTAATGAGTGCGCAGGACTTGGAAATATTCCGTCTAGTCGGGAAGAGCTACGCGTGTGACAAGTAAACCAAGGCGACTGTCGGTAATGAAAATATTCTGACTAGACGGCAAAAGATTTTCGAGTGCCTCTGGAACAAATGAAGAGATTGTATTTGGATATATTCAGACTAGTCTAGGGAAACTTAAGCGAGAGACACTCGCACCAAAGCGGATTGCGGACTTGGAACTATTCGCACTAGTCGAGTGAAATTTATGTGAGTGTAATCGAACCGAAGGGATTATCGGTGTTGGAAAAAATACGACCACTCGATGGAAATGTGTGAGAGTGATACTAGAACTAGTGCATCGGTCCGAATAGAAAATGTTTCTACCAGTCAAGAAAAGATATGCAGGTTATCCTAGAATCATTGCAACGATCGGACCTGGAAATATCCCAAATAATCGAAGGAAAGTTATGTGAGTCTCTTGATAACTAATGCGGCTGTCGGAATTGGAAATATTCCAAGTTGTCAAGAAAAAGAAATGCGTGTGATTCTAGAATTAATGCGACACTCGGAGCAAAATATATTCCGACTATCGGGGGAACTTTATGCGAGCGCATCGAATCAAAACGAATGTTAGTCATAGAATCAATCCGTCTAGACGTGTAAACATTAATCGAGACACTTGTGTATCAATGCGGCTGTCTATCTTTGAAATATCCCGAGTACTCGAGGGAGAATTGAATGAGTAATTTCTAAATCAGTGCGATAATCGGACCTTGAAATATGGCGAATTGCCGAAGGAAATTTCTGCGACTTTCTTGTAAACTAACGCGAATTTCGTGCGTAGAAATATTCCATCTAGTCGAACGAAAGTTATGCGTGTGCCTCGCGAACCTATGCGGATGCTGAATTTGAAAATATTCCGTTCAGTCGGGAGAAGCTTTGCGAGTGACTAGTAAACCAATGCGATTATCGGGAATGGAATCTTTATTATCGGAATTTCACCTGGTCGTGAAAAAGTCATGAGTGTTTCCATCGAACCTATGTAACTGTTATATTTGAATTCGGACTAGTAGAGGGATAATTTTACGAGTGCTCTTGTACTAATGCGATAGTCAGACTTAGAATTGTTCCGACAAGTATGTGGGAATTTATGTGAGTGCTCTTCGAACCTAAGCAACTGTCGCATGTAGATATGCTCCGACTTGTCAACGGGAAGTTGTTTGAATTCCTCTCGAACGAATACAACTGTTGGAATCAGAAATAATCCGACTATTCGATGGGAATTTATGCAAGTGGCCTGCGAACCAATGTATTTGTTGGTGTTGAAAATATTCCAATTTGGAGATGAATAATTATATGAATACCAATCGATCCATTACAATTTTCAGACCTAGAAAAATTCCTACTATTCGAGGGATAGTTATGAGAGCGCTGAACGAACAAGTGCGACCTTAGGACTTGGAAATATTCCAACCAGTCGAAGCAAATTTATGCGAGTGCCTCTCAAACTAATCCGACAATAGGACTGGGAAATATTCTAACTGATCGAGGGAAAAATATGCGAGTGTTTATCGAAACATTGCAACTGTTGAACTTGAAAATATTCGGACGAGTAGAAATATATTTATACTATTGCCTCTCGACGAATACGACTGTCTAACTTAAAAATAATCCATCACGTCAAGGGAAAATAGTATAGTGCCATTCTAAACAAAGGGACTGTCGCGTTTGGAGTTATACCGAGTAGTCGAGGAAAAGTTATACGAGTGCCACTTGAAACAATACGACCAACAGGACTAGAAATATTACGACAAGTTAAGGGAAAGTTATGCGAATGCTTCTTGCACCATAGCGGCTGACGAACTCAGAATTGTTGAGACTAGTAGGGGAAATTTATGTAAGTTCCTGATGATCGAATACGACCGTTGGACCTAGAAATATTCCGACTAGACAAGGAAAAGTTATACGCTTGTCCTCGAACCAATGTAGCTGTCGGACTATGAAAATATTCCAACAAGGCGAGGGAAAGTTAAACGATTGCCTTTCGAATCAAAGCGATTGTCAGGTTTGTAAATATTCCGTCTAGACAAGGGAAAGATATTAGGACTGTACTGGAACTAATGCGGCGGTCGGATTAGGAAGTATTCCGACTAGTCCAGGGAAAGGCATGCGATCGCCTCTCGAAGCAGTGTGACTGTCGGACCTAGAAATATACCGACTAGTTGGGGGAAATTTGTTAGTGTGTCTCTTGAACAAGTGCGACCATCTTGCTTATCAATATTCCGTCTAGTCTATGGACAGTTATGCGTGTAATTTGTGAAGCAATGCCACTATCCGTGTTGGAAATATTACGTCTAGCCGAAAAAAATGTATGCGATTGATTTGTGAACTAATGGGATATTAGGACTTGGAAATTTACCGACTAGTTGAGGAAAAGTTATTAGTCTACATCTCGAACCGATGCGATTGTCAGATTTATTAATATTACGTCTAGTAGAGGCAAAGATAAACGAGTGCTACTAGAACCAATGCATCTGTGCGACTTTGCAACATTCCGTTTAATCGAAGGAAAATTGTACAAGTTCCTCCCGAATAAATGCGACAGCCGCTCTTGGAAATATTCCGACATATCGAGGGAAAGTCATGTGACTGGCTATCGAATCAATGCGACAATGGGATTAAGCAATATTACGTCTTGTCAAGACAAAGTTGTTGAGAGTTACTAGTGAACCAATGCGACCATTGATCTTGGAAATAACTCTATTTGTCGATGGAAAGTTGTGCAAATTCCTCTCGAATCAGTGGAACTGTCAGACTTGGAAATATTCCGACTAGAAGAAGGAAAGTAATGGTAGTGCCATTCGAACCAATGCAAATGTCGCACTTGCAAGTATTCCGACTTGTCAAGGGAAAATTATTCAAGTGTCTCTCGAACCAATGGGATTATCGGACTAAGAAATATTCCGACTAAACAGGGGAAATTCAAGCGAGTACCACTCTAATCTGAGCGGATGTTGGACATGGATTCATTGCGACCAGTCGTGGGAAAGCTATGGGAGCATTATGTGAACCAATGAGAATGTTTGAGTTTGAAATATTCCGACTAGTCTAGGGAGAGTTATGCGAGTGTCTTCTGAACCAATGAGACTTTCTAGCTTGGAAATATTCCGAACGGTCTAGGGAACGTTATGCAGTTGTCTCTCGATACAATGCGGCTGTTGGACTTGGAAATATTACAACTAGATGAACAAGATGAAACGTTATGCAAGTGATTTGTTAACCAATGCAAGAGTCGGGCTTGATAATGTTCCAGCTCGTCGCGAGAAAGTTATGCGAGTGTCTCTTGATCCAATTCGGCTGTTAGAATTGGAAATATACCGACTAGTAGGAAAGAACACAACCGAAGTTCTTTAGTAAAAGTACTTTAAGTCAAGGGACCTAGAATGAAAACACAGAACGTGTAATAACTGTTTTGGTGTTAATACTTTTAGTAAGGGACTTGAAAAATTAAAGAGGAATATACGTTCAACGTACTTGGTAAAAGTACTTCAGGTTAGGGGGCGTAAACAACATATGCAAGACAGTTGGCTTAGTACTTCAGTAGAAATACTTTAAGCAACAGGAATTAGAAGAATAGGAGAATCTTCAAATCCGACAGTCGCATTATTACACACGTCACTCACCGCTCTCTCCTCGTCTAGATGGAATATTTTTAGGCCCAACAATAGAATTATTTCGAGAGTCACTCTCATAAATATCCCTCCACTAGACGGAATATTTCTCAGTCCGACAGTGTCATTGTTTCACTAGTCGTTCACATAATCTATCTTCGACTAGTCGATATATTGATAAGTACGAAAATTACATTAGTTTTAAGTGCATTCTTATAACTTTTCCATCACTAGACGGAATATTTCTAGGTCCAGCAGTCGCATTGCTTCGAGATGGACTCGCAAAGCTTGTTCTCTACTAAAATCAGCATTGCTAAGTTCGACGGTCGCAGTGTTTCGTGAGGAACGCGTATATCATTCTCTCGACAAGTCCGAATATTTCCATGTCCGACAGCCGCATTGGTACGAGAAGCATATTCATATTATTCCCTCCGATAGTTGAAATAAATCTAGGTCTAGCAGATGCATGGTTTTGGGAGGCGCTCGAATAACTTTCTCTCGACTAGCCGGAATAGATTCAAGTCAGCCTGTCGCTTTGGTTCGAGTTGTAGTCGTAAATCATTCCCTAGTCTATCGGGAATTTTTCAAAGTCCGATAGTAGTATTGGTTCGTGTGGCATCCGCACTAATTTTTCTCGCCAACTTGAAATATTTCCAAGACAAATAGTCGCATTGGATCACAAGTCAATCGCATAACTTTTTCTCGACAACTCGAAAAATCTAAGACCGACAATCGTATTGGTTCGAGGCGCACTCGTATAACATTACCACGAATAGTCGTAATATTTCCTAGTTCGTAATTCGCATTGGTCCACAAGTTACTAGTAAAACTATCCCTCGATTAGTCGGGGAATTTCCAAGCCCCTCAGTCGCATTGATTCACCCAATGCTTGCATAACTTTCCCTCGACATGTCGGAAAATTTCCAAGTCCGACAGTCGCATTCATTCACAGGGCATTCGCATAACTCTCCCTCGGCAAGAAGGGATGCTACTAATTCCAACAATCCCATTGGATGGAGGGGCACTCTCATAAATTTCCTACGAAAATTCGGAATATTCCAGACAATTTCCTCATTGGTTCCAGACGCATCCACAAATCTTATCCTCCATTCGTTGGAGTATATCTGGGTCCGACAGACGCATTGTATTGAGAGGAACTTGCATAACCTTCCTTCGACTAGTCGGAAATTTCCAAATCCCATAGTCGCTTTATTTTGAGAAGCACTTTCTTATCATTCCAACGACTAGTTGGAATAATTCCAAAGCAGGCAGTTTCATCGTTTCGTGATGAAATTGCATAAATCTCTCTTGACTAGTCGGAATGTCTCCAAGTCCAACAGTCACATTACTACTAGAAGCCCTATCATAATTTTCCGTTGTCAAGTCAGAACAGTTATAAGTGCGATGATAGAAATGGTCCGAGATGCAACCGCATAACTTTCCTATGTCTAGTCGGACTATTTTTAGGAGTGACAGTTGCATTACTTCGAAATGCACTCGCATTAATATCCCTTAACTAGTCGAATTGTATCCAAATCCGTCTTTCGCATTGTTTCGAGAGGCAAACTAATAACTATCACTCGTCTACTTGGAATATATCTAGGTCCGACGGTCGCATTGTATTAATAGTCACACACATAACTTTCCCTAGAAAAGACGGAATACATCTAAGACAGACCGTCGCATTATTTCGTGAAGCCCTCGCATAACTCTCCCTCGACTAGTCGGAATATATCCAAGTCGACATTCGTATTTGTTGAAGAGTAACTATTACAATATTTCCACGACCAGTGGGAAGTTACTGAGTCCGGCAGACGCTTTGTTTCGAGAGGTTCTAGCACAACTTTCCTTCGACTAGTCGGAATATTTGTAGGTCTTACAGTCGCAATGGTTCGGGATACACACGAATAACTATCCCACGTCTTGCCGGAATATTTCCACGTCTGACAGTAGCATTGTATTGAGAATTCGCATAACTATCCATCGATTAGGCAGACTATTTCCAAGTCAGACAGTCGCATTGCGTTCGAAACGTACACGCATAGCTTTTCCTCGACTATTCGGAAAATTCAGGTTCGATATGTACTTGCACAGCTTTCCGTAGACTAATAGGAATATTTCCATATTCGATAGTTGCAATGGTCTGTGGTTCTCTTGCGTAATTCTCCACCACTTGTCGGAATTTTTTCAAGACAGGCAGTCGCATTTATACGTGAGGCAATCCCATAACTTATCCTCGTCCATTCGAAATATGTACAAGCCGACAGTAGTATTGTTTCGAAAGGCACTCTCTTATCTTTTTCCTCGACTAATCCGAACAATGCCAAGTCAGACTTTTGCATTGGTTGGATAGGCAATCACTCAACTTTCACTCGTCTTGTCGCAAAGTTCCGCGTCCGACAGTCGCAATGGACCGAAAAACACTCGCAATACTTACAATCGATTAGTCAAAATATTTCCAAAACCAACAGTCGCGTCGTTGCTAGAACCACTCGCACAACTTTCCCTGGGCTAGTTTTTACATTTTTAACTCCGGCAGTCGGATAGATTCGAGAGATTCTAGAATGACTCTCCTCGACTAGACTGTAAATTTCCAAGTCCGATAGCTTCATTCATTCGTGAAGCACACGCAAAATTTTTTCTCGACTAGGCGCGACATTTCTAAGTCCAACTTTCTCATTGCTTCGAAAGATATTATCAAAATTTTTATTGAAAAGTTGGAATATT
Source organism: Vespa mandarinia (assembly GCF_050613455.1). Taxonomy (NCBI): domain Eukaryota; kingdom Metazoa; phylum Arthropoda; class Insecta; order Hymenoptera; family Vespidae; genus Vespa; species Vespa mandarinia. The sequence continues at coordinate 827,087 of NW_028197191.1, forward strand.
TCTAGGTTCTACAGCAGCATTGCTTTGAGAGGCACTCGCACAACATTCCCTGAACTAGTCCGGACAATTCTAAGTACGCAAGTTGCATTGGATCGAGCAGAACAAGCATAACTTTCCCTCGATTAGCTGGAATATTTCAATATGCGACAGTCGCATTGGTTTGAGATGCATTAGCGTACTTTCTCTCAACTAGTCGGAGTATTTCTAATTGCGATATTCGTATTGGTCCGAGAGGCACTCGCGTTACGTTCCCCCGACTATTCGGAATATTATCAAGTACGATAATCGCATTGTATCACATGTAGCTCGCATAACTTTTCTTCGACAAGGCAGAATGTTTCCAAGTCAGATTTTCGCATTGATTTGAGAGGCACTCTCATTTCTAACTCTCGACTATTTGGAATATACTTAGGACTGACAATTACATTGTTTTGGGAGGCACTTGCATAGCATTCCCTCAACTTATGGTAATATTTCTAGGTCCGAATGTCCCATTGGTTCGAGAAGACACTCACACAAATACCCTCGTTTAGTCGGAATATTTGCTGATACGACAGCCTCTTTGTTTCGAGAGGCATTCGCGTAACTTTCTATCAACTATTCGGAAAATATCTACGTTCGACAGTTGCATTGATTTGAGAGGACCTAGCATAACTTTCCCTTGACTAGTCGGAATTATTCCTGGTCAAACAGTCGCATTGGTTCGAAAGGCATTCGCATAACAATTCTTGGATTAGCGGTATCGTTTCCAAGCCCGACAGTCGCATTGGTTTAAAAGGAATTCGTATAAATTTCTCTTAAATTGCCATAATATTTCCAAGCCCAATCAATAGTCGCATATGTCCGTGTGTCACTCGCATAACTTTTCCTTGATTAGTTGGAATATACCTACGTCCGAGAGTCTCATAGTTTTTCGGAACGTTAGCATACCCTTCTCTGGACTTGACGGTATTACTCCAAAACTGACAGTGTCATTGGTTCGAGCGTTACGCTATCAACAATCTCTCGACTAAGCGGAATATTTCCTAACCCGAAATACGCACTGATTAGAGAAGTTCTCGTATAGCTTCTTCTCGACTAGTCGAAATATTCCGAAGTTCTATAGTCGCATTGGTCCGAGAGGCTACTTCACAACTTTCCGTTTACTAGTTCGATTGCTTTCAAGTCCCACTTTTGCGTTGATTCGAGAGGCACTCTCATAACTCTCCTGTGACTAGTTAGCATATATGTAGCTGCGACAGTCGCATTATTTCGAGCGGAACATGCAAAAATTCTCCTCGACTTCGAAATTTGTGTATGACTTAGCATCGCATTGTTTCGAGAGGCACTCGCATAACCTTCCGTTGGCAACTCGGAATATTTCCAAGTCTGAGAGTTGCATTGGTCCAAGAGGCACTTGTATCATTTTCCCTCGTTTTGTCGGTATATTTCCAAGTGCGATTGTCGCATTGATTGGAGCACTCGCATATCATTCCCTCGCCTATTCGAAATATTGACACGGACAATATTCTCATTTGATCACAATACACTTGCATAACTTTCTCTCGTGTAGTTGGAATATTTCTATATCCGTTTGTTGTGTGGTTCGAAATGATCTCATACAAGTTTCTTTTGTCTATTCGCGATATTTCCAAATGCGACAATCGCATTGGTTGGAGATGTACTCTCGTAACTTTCCCCCAAGTAATCGGAAATTACTACGCACGAAAGTCTCATTGGTTCCCATGTCAATCGCATAACTTTCCCTCAACTATTCCGTATATTTCTAAGTCAGAGAGCCGAATTGTTTCCAGAGTCACTCATATTGCTTTCTCTCCAATAGAAGAAATATTTCTAAGTACGTCAGTCTCGTCGGTTCGGGAGTCCCTCGTATAACTATTCTACGATAACGCTAGATTTTTCAAGTCCAACAGTCGCTTAAATTCGAATAGCACTAGCGTAAGTTTCCAGCGTATATTCGGAATATTTCTAATTCCAACTGCCACACTAGTTCGAGAGGCAATCGCATAACTTTCTCTACACTAATCGGATTATTTCTAAGTCCGACAACCCCATTGATTCCAGAGGCCCTGGTAAAACATTCACTCGATTGGGCAATATATTTCCAATACAGAGAGTCGCATGGGATCGACAGGCACTCGTTTAACTTTTTTTCGACTTGAAGAAATATTTCCAATTCTGACAGGCGCATTGGCTCCAAAGTCACGCGTATAATTTTTCCTCGACCTGACAGAATATTGTCAAGCCCGGCAGTGGCATTGGTTCTAGTATCACTAGCACAACTTTCCCCGGTCTCGACGGAAAATTTCCAACTCCGCCAGGCGCAATGATTCGGGTGCCACTCGCATTAGTGTCACACGAATTGAAAAAAATTACCAAAACGGCAGCCGTGTTGGTCCGAGAGGCACTCGTGTAACTTTACCATGACTGGTCGGAATTCTAGCAAGACCGACACCGTTATTTATTTGAAAGGCATTCTCAAAACTTTCCCCCGAAGAGTCGGAATACTTGCAAGACCGACAGCCGCATTGGATCGTGATTAACTCGAAAAAATTTCCATCGATAAGTTGCATAATTTCCAAGTCCGACAATAGCAAATGTGTCGGCAGCCACTCGCATTATTTTCATTCGACTAGTCGGAATATTTCCTAGATCGACAACCGTTTTGTTGGAAAGTCACTCGCATAACTTTCACTCGTCTAGTCGGAATATTTTCAAGTATAAGAGCCGCATTGGTTCGATTGTCACTCTCATAACTTTCATTCGACTAATAAAAATCAAATCCCGACTGTCGCTTTTGTACACAAGTCATACACATAACTTTCCCTGGTCTAATCGGAATATTTCCAAGATCGACAGGCGCAATGATTCGGGAGTCACTCGCATAAGTTTCGCAAGAATTGTCAAAATTTTTCCAAGACCGCTAGACGTATTGCTTCGCGAGGCATTCGCATAACTTTACCACGACTAGTCGGAATACTTGCAGGACCGACAGCCGTATTGAATCGAGGGGCACTCGTATAATTTTCTCAACAGAGTTTGGGATGTTTTCAATTCTGATACCCGCACTGCATCGATAGGCACTTGCATAACATACCATCTACAAGTCGAAGTATTTCCAAAACCGACTTTCGTATTGGTTCGAGAGGCTCCCACATAACCTTACCTAAACTAGTTGGCATATATCCAAGTGCGACAGTCGCATTCGATCGATAGGCACCCGCTTAGCTCTCAGTCGACTAGTAGGAATATTTCCATGTCCGACAGGCTTGTTAAACGAAGACGCACTGGCATAACTTTGGCATAACTGGCATAATGGTTGGAAAACTTACAAGTACGATATGTGCATTGGTTCCAGAGGAAATCGCATAACATCCATCAATTAGTTGGTTTATTTTTGAATCCGACAGTCGCAAAGTTTCAGGAGTCACACTTATCATTTTTACTCGACTAGTCTAAATATTTCCTAGTGCGATAACCGCTTTGGTTTGAGAGTTACTCACATAACATTCCCCTGTATAGTTTGAATACCTCCAAGTATGACAGCCGCACTGTTTCGAGTGACACTCACAGAATTTTCCCTGCATTAGCGGAAACTACCAAGTCTAGCTGTCGTAATGATCCGAGATGCTCTCACATAATTTACCCTCGGCTAATCGAAATATTTGCATGTCCGACATTCTCATTTTTTCGTGAGGCGCTATTATAATTATACCTCGGTTATGCGGGATATTTAAATGTCCAACAATCGCTTTGATTGAGTAGCACTAGCATAAGTTTCCAGGGACTAGTCGGAATATTTCTAAGTACTACATTGGTTCGAAAGGCAATCGGACACCTTTCCCTTAACTAGTCGGACTATTTCCAAGTCCGACAGTCGTATTGGTAAAGGAAAAATCGAGTAAAAATTATAAATTTCATTACTCTTACATATATTCAAGTCCAGCGGCCGTATTGGTTCAAGCCGATTGGTTCGAATAACTTTCAATCGAATAGTTGTAATATTTCCAAGTACGACATTCGCAATGGTCACAGAGAGAATCGCAGAATTTTCCGTTGACTAGTCGGGTCGTTTTCAAGTCAGACAGTCGCATTGGCTTACAAATCTCCCACAAAACTTTTCTTCGATTAGTCGGAGTATTTCTATAACAGACAGCCGCATTGGTTAGAGAGGCACCCGCATATTCTTACCCTGATTAGTTGAAATATATCAGAGACCAATAGTCGCATTGGTTTGAGAGGCACTTGCATAACTTTCCCTCGACTAGTCGGGATATCTCCATGTCCGACCGTCGCATTGCTTCCAGTGTTACTCGCATAATTATCCCTCAACTAGTCGTAATTATCCCATTCCAACCTTCCCCTTTACTAAAAGAAATATTTCCAAGTCCGATAGCCGCATTGTTTAGTTAAGCACTCGCATAACTTTCGTGCGACTAGTTGAGAATTTTCCAAGTCCAACGGTAACTTTTGTTATAGGGGATCTCGCATAACTTTCATTCGGATAGTCGGAATATTCCCAAGTTCAACACCCTTTCTGGATCGAGAAGCACTCGCATAACTTTCTTCGACTAGTCGAATTATTTCCAAACCTAACAGTCAGATTTGTTCACAAGTCACTCGCATATGTTTCCCTGGACTAATTGAAGTATTTCCAAGTCCGACAGCCGCATTGTTGGATAAGCACTTGCATAACTTTCCTGCTACTAGTTGGAAAATTTCCAAACCCAACAGTCGCATTGGATCAAAAATTACTAGCAAATTACTCAAAAAATTCCCTCGTCAAGTCGGAACATTTCCAAGTCCAACAGTTATTTTGGTTTGAGGAGCACTCGCATAACATGTTTTCGGCTAGTCAGAATGCTCCAAGTCCGACAGTTGCGATGATTCAAGATATAATCGCATAAAATTCATCCGACTAGTCGGTATGTTTACAAGTATGAAAGTCGTATTTGTTAGAGAGACAATCGCATAACTTTCTCTCGACTAGTCGGAATCTTTTTAGAATCAGGATTTGCATTGTTTTGAGAAACATTAGCAGAACTTTCCTCGACCAGTCGGAAAATGTACAATTACAACAGACGAATTGGTTGGAGAGGCTCTCGCACAAGTTTCCCTCCACTAATGATAATAATTCCAGATTCGATTGTTGAAGTGCTTTTAGAGACAGTCGCACAACTTTCCTTCTATTAATCAGCGTATTACCAAATCCGATATTCGTATTGGTTCATAAGTTACTAACATAGCTATCCCTCGACTAGTCGGAATATTTAAAAGGCAGTCAGTACCATCGGTTCGTGTGGCACTCGTATTACTTTCCCTCGACTAGTCGGAATATTCCCAATTTCAACAGTAGCTTTGGTTCACAGATACTCGCATAGCTCTCCCTCGACTAGTCGGAATCTTTGCATCTTTGCAAGGCCAACAATCACATTAATTCTCACGTCACTCGCATAATTCTCCCTGGACAATTCTGGATATTTTAAAGAAAGACAGTGGTTAAATTCTGGCAATGATTCTCAATTTCCTCGCATAGCTTTCTCCCGTCTAGTCAGAATAGATCCAACTCCGACAGTCGCATTTGTTCGAGAGGCATTCGGGTTACTTTCCTAAAATAGTCGGAATGTTTCTAAGTGCGTCTTTCACATTGGTCCCAGAGGGATTCTCAAATCTTATCCTCGATAAATCGGAATAAATCTAGACCCGACAGACGCACTGTTTTGAGAGGCACTGGCATAACGTCTCTTCGACTAGGTAGAATATTTGAAATTTTGACAGTCGCATTGGTTCGGGAATAATTCGCATAACATTCTCTCGACTAGGCGGTGATTACCAAATACCAAAATCTCATTGTTTTGAGAAGCAATTTCGTAATTTTTCCTCTACTAGTTTGAATAATTCCAATGCAGATAGATGCAATGTTTCTTGAAGTAAACGCATAACCTTCCCTCAGCTAGTCGGAATTTTCCTAATCCGAGAAATCGCATTGGTTCAAAGGGCAGTCGCACAATTTTCTCTTGGCCAGTCGGAATGTTTCCAAGTCCGACAGTAACATTGGTACGGGATGCCCTATCAAAATTTTCCATCGACATGTCAGAACAGTTATAAGTGCGATAGTAGTATTTGTCCGAAATGCAGCCACCTGACTTTCCCATGACTAGACGGAATATTTCTATGAGAGACAGTTGCAATGCTTCGAAATGCTCTTGCATAGCTATTCCTCGACTAATAGGAATGTTTCCAACTCTGCCTTTCGGATTGTTTCGACAGGGAAACTCATAACTTTCCCTCGACTACCAAGAATATTTTCAAATCCGACAATCGCATTTATGCAGGATGCAATCGCTTAACTTTCCCTGAACTAGATTGAACAGTTCTAATTGCGACAGTTGCATTGGTTCGAGAAGCACAAGAATAACTTTCTCTCGTTTAGTCGGAATATTTTCAAGTGCGGCAGCATCTTTGGTTCGAGAGGCATTCGTGTAACTATCTATTAACTAATCGGAAAATATCTATGTCCGACAGTACCACTGCTTTGAGAGGACCTAGCAAAATTTTACCTCGACTAGCCGGAATTATTCCAAAACAGACAGTGTCATTGTTTCGGTTGTTACGCGGCCAAAATTTTCTCGACTAGTCGGAATATTCTGAAGTGCTTTAGTCGCATTGGTCCGAGAGGCACTTTCATAACTTTCCCTTGACTAGTTAGAATATATCTAAGTCTGACAGTCGTATTGTTTTGAGAGGAACTCGCAAAATATTCCCCGTGCCAGTCGGAATATTTCCAAGTCCGTGAATCGTATTGGTTCGAGAAGCACTCACATAAATTTCTCTCGATTTATCGGTATATTTCCTAGCCCTACAGTTGAATTGCCTCACAAGTCACTCGCATAATATTTTTTCGACTAGTCGGAATTTTCCAAGTACGACAGTCGGTTTGTTTCATTCGGTACTCACATAACATTTTCTGGACTAGTCGGAATATTTCCAAGATCGGCAGCCGCATTGGTTCACAAATCTCTCGCATAACTATTTTTTGAATAGTCGGCATAATTCTACGCCCGACAGTCAATTAGATACGAGTGGCACTAGCATAAAGTTCCTTCACCTAGTTGTAATATTTCCAAATCTGTCAGCGGAATTTGTTCGAGAGGTTATTGTACAACTTTCCATCGACTAGTTGGTATTTTTTCAAGTCCGGCAGTTGCTTTGGCTTGTGAGGCAGTCGCATAACATTCTTTCGACTAGTCGGAATACTTCCATGCACGACAGTCGAATTGGTTCATAAAATACTCGCATAACTTCCACTCGGCAAGTCGAACATTTCCAAGTACAACAGTAACTTTGGTAAGAGAGGCACTCGCATAAATTTCCCTCGACTATTAGGTATATATCTAGGTCCGTCATTCGCATTGGTAATTGAGGTATTTGCATAACTTTCCCTCGACTAGTCGGAATATTTCCAAACACAACAGTCTTATTTGTTCAGAATTCGCTCGCACAAGATTCCCACGATTAGTCAGGATATTTTCAAGTCAGGCACTACCATTGTTTCACAAGTCCCTGGCATAACTCTCTCTTGACTAATTGGAATATATCTATGCACAACTGCATTGGTTCGAGAAGCACTCGCATAATTTTCCTACAACCAGTCGGAATAATTCCATGCTCAACAGCCGTATTGGTTCGTGAGGCACACGCATTTCTTTTGCTCGACTAGTCGGCATACGTTTAAGTTCGATAGTGGCATTGCAAATGGGTGTATTCGCATGACATTACGTCGATTAGAAGAAATACTTCTAATTCGGACTGACGCATTGGTTTACAAGACACTCGCATTACTTTCCCTGAACTAATCGAAGTTTTTCCATGTCCGACAGTCGTATTTGTTCGACAGGCTCTCGCATAACATACCCTTGAATAGTCGGGAAATTTCCAAGTACGACAGTAGCATATCTTTCCCTCTATAGGGCGGAATATTTCCATGTCCGACAGTCCCATTGATTTGAGATGTATTTAAATAAGTTTCCCATACTTAGTCAGAAAATTTCCAAACAAGACAGTAGCATTGGTTCGAAAGGCACTCGTATAAAATTTGTTCGATAAGACAGGATATATCGAAGTACAATCGCGTTTGATTGGGAATCACTCGCATCACTTTCCCTAGACCAGTCGGAATATTTCCAACACCGATATTCGCATTGGCGCACAAGTCTCTTGCATATCTTTTCCTCGACTAGTCAGAATATTTCCAAGTACGACAGTCGCTTTGTATCGAGAGGCAAACGCGTAACTATTTCAAGATTAGTCGGTTTATTTTTAAGACCGACAACCGCATTTGCTCGAGAGGTACTTGGATAACTTTCCCTCGACTAGTCGGTATTTTTCCAAGTCAGAGAGTTGCTTTGGTTTGTGAGGCAGTCGCATAATTTCCTTTCGATTAGCTGGAAAATTTCCAAACCCGACAGTCGCATTGAGTCATAAATCACTCGGATAACTATACTTAGTAATATTATCAAGACCGAGCAGTCCCTTTGTTTCGAGTGGAACTCGCATATCTTTCCCCAGACTTATCGGAATATTACCAATTCCGACATTAGAATTGGCTCATTAGTCACTCGCTTAATTTCTTTTCAACTAGTCGGAATATTTCCAAGTCCGACTACAGTATTGGATCGAGAGGCACTCGCATAACTTTCCATCGATTACTCGTAATATTGCCAAGTCTGACATTCGAATTGGCTCACAAGTCACTCGTATAATTTTCCTAAACTAGTCGAAATACTTCCAAGTCTGCCGGTCGCTTTGAGTCGAAAGGCACTCTCATAACTTTCCCTCGGCTAGTCGGAATATTTCCAAGCCCAACATTCACATTTGTTCACAAGACATTGGCATAAGTTTCCTTAGACTTGTTGAAAAATTTCCAAGTCCGTCAGCCACATTGGTTCGAGAGGAATTCGAATAATTTTCTCTCAACTATTCGGAATATGTCCATGTCCAGCAAACGTTTTATCTCGAGATGAACTCGCATAAATTTCTACCAACTAGTTGAGTTATTTCCAAGTTCAAATTCCTCATTGGTTGCAAAGGAAATAGCATTACTTCCCCCGATTAGTCGGGGTATTTCCTGATCCGATAGTCGCAATGTGTCGGGAGTCAATCGCATTAATTTCACTCGAATATTCGGATTATTTCAAAGTCCAACAGTCGCATATCTTCTAGAGGAACACGTATACCTTCTTCCGACTAATCGGTATATTACCAAGTCCGTCATTCGATTTGTATAACAAGTAACTCGCATAATTTTTTTTTAAGTAGTAGGGGTATTTCCTAGTCCGACAGTCGCTTGGTTTCATGGGGTTCTCACATAATGACCTAGACTAGTCGGAATATTTACAAGTCCGACAGCCGCATTGGATTGAGAGCTACTCACATAAGTTTTCCTAGACTAGTCTGGATAGTACCTAGTCCAACAGTCGTATTTGTCCGAAATTCACTCGCAAAACACGCAGTCAGGTAGTCTGAATATTTCCAAGTCCGACGACCACATCGATTCGTTAGAAACACTTAAAATTTTTCCTAGAATAGTCGGTATAATTCCAAGTTCGACAGTTGCATTGATTCACAATTCAATCGCATAACTCTCACTCTTCTAGTAGGAACAGCTCCAAGTCCGACAGTCGCTTATGATCGAGTGACACTCGCATAAATTTCCCTAGACTAGTCGAATCATTTCCAATTTTGACAGTAGTATTGGCCCGGGAATCACACGCATAATTTACCCTTGACTAGCCGGAATATTTTCAAGTACCTCAACCATATTGTTTTGGGAACAACACACATAACTTTTATTCGATTATTTGGAATACTTCCGTGTCCGAAATTCGCATTTGTTCCAGAAGCAATCGCATAACCTTCCATCGAATTGTCGTGTCATTTATAAGTCCGACAGGCAGTAGGTCGTTAATTACTCGCATAATTTGCATTCGAATGATCGGTATATTTCAAAGCCCGACTGTCGTATTAGTTCGAGAAGTAATCGCAGAAATTTCCCTCGACTACTAGAAATATTTCCAAGTACGACAGCTTCTTTGGTTCCATAGTCACTCATATAACTATCCCTCGACAAGTCCGAATTTTTCTAAGTCCGACAGTCTTATTGGTTCACAATTACGACGCATAAATATTTTTCGACTACACGGAATCGTATCGAGACCGGTAGCCGCATTTACTATAGGGGTACTTGCGTAATTTTCCTTCGACTAGACGGTATTTAATCGAGCACGACAGGTTGTTTTCAATTGTGAGACAGTCGAATAACTTTCTTTCGACTAGTCCAAATATTTCCAACTCCGGCGGTCGCATTGGTTCACAAATCACTCACATATCTATATTTCGTCTATTCGGAATATCTCCAAGTCCTACAGTCGTATTGGTTCTCGAGTCACTCGCATTACTTTCATTCGACTCAGCGGAATACTACCTTGTCCGGCAGTCGTATTGGTTCCAGAATCACTCACATAACGTTCCTTCGACTAGTCGGAATATTGTCACGTCAAACAGCCGAATTGGATCACAAGTAAATAGCATAACTTTCTTTCAACTAGTCGGAATATACCTATGTCCGACAGTCGTATAGGATCCAGAATCGCTCGTATAACCTTCCCTCCACTAGTCGGAATAGTTCCAAATGCGACAGTCGCTTTGGTTCTTTTTGCACTCGCATAGATTTCCCTAGAATAGTTGGATTATTTCCAATTCCGACAGTCATATTGGCCGTAGTAGTTCTCGTATCAATTCCCATAGATTAGTAGGAATATGTTCCAGTCCGGCAGCCGTATAGTTTCGGGAGGCACTCACATAACTGTCTCCCAATTAGTTGCAATATTACCATGTCCGACAGCCTCATTGGTCACAAAGGCACTTGCATAACTATCTCTCGACTAGACGGATACTTCAACGTCAAAAGGTAGCATTTGTACACAAGTTACTCACTTTTGTTTTCCTCGACCTGTCAAAATATTTCCAAGTCTAACAGTCGCAATGGATCGAGAGGCTCTTGCATAATACTCCCTGAAACAGTCGGAAAATTTCCAGAGTCCGTTAATTCATTTGTTCACAAGCCACTCGCATGGTTTCCCCTTGAATATAGCATTTATTTCCAAGACCTATATTCGTTTTGTTTCGAGTAGGACTCGGAAAACTTTCCCATTACTAGATGAAATATTTCTAAGACCGACAGTCACATTGTTCCATCAGGCATTCGCATATCTTACCGTCGACTAGTCGGAATACCTACAAGACCGACAGTCGCATTGGTTCAAACGTCACTCATATAACATTCCCTGGACAAGTCGGAATATTTCCAATTCCGACTGTCGCATCGATTCACACGTCACTCGCTTAATTTTTCCTCGACACATCGGAACATTTCCAAATCCGACAGTCGCATGAATTCACTAGGCTCTCGCATACCTTTCCCTCGTCTAGTCGGAATAAATCCAAGTGCGATTGTCGCATTGGTTCAGTAGGCACACGCATGATATTCTCTCGTTTAGTCGGAATATTTCTAAGACCTGCTGTCATATTGGTTTGAGAAGAACTCGCATAACTTTCCTTGCGTAGTTGGTATATTTCTGTATCCGAAAGATGCATTGGTTCATTCATTCGGATTGGTTCAAGTCATTCGAATAACTTTCTGTCGATTAGTCGGAAAATTTCCCAGTCCATTAGTTGCATTAGTACGAGCAAAACTTGCATAACTTTCCCTCGATTAGTCATACTACTTATATATCTGATAGTTGTATTGTTTCGAGAGGCATTCGCATAACTTTCCCTTGGTTAGGCGGAATACTTCCAAGTCCGACAGTCGCACTGATTGTAGAGGTACTGGCATAAATTTTCCTGGAATAGTCGGAATTGTTCTACCTGCGATAGTCGTTTTGTTTCAAGAATCATTCCCATTACTTTCCCTCGATTAGTCGAAATATTTTCTGGACAAGCGGTCGTATTGCTTCCAAAGGCATTCGTTGAACTTTCCCTAGACTAATCGTAATATTTTAAAGACCAACAATCATATGCTTATAAGAGGGGCTTGCATAACTTTCCCTCGTCTAGTCGGTATATTTCTATGTCCGATAGTCACATTTGTTCAATAGGTAGTCGCATTGCTTTTCCTCGCCTACTAGGAATATAGTCAAGTACGACAATCGCATTGGTTCGAGAAGCACTCGCGTAAATTTTCCTCGATTAGTCGGATTATTAACACGTTAGATATTCTTATTGGAATACAATTGACTCGCAAAATTTTCTCTTGACTAGTCGGCAATTAGCACATCCGAAGGTCTCATTAGCTCACAAGTCCTTCGCGTAAATTTACCTCGATTAGTCGGAATATTTCCAAGTACGACATTCGCATTGGTTCGAGATGCTCTAGCATAAGTTTACTATGTATAGTCGGACTACTTCCGGGTCTGACGTTCGCACTGGTTCAAGAGGCACGCGCATACATTTTCTTCAATTAGTCGGAATTTTCCTAGATGCGACAGTCGCGATGTTTCGAGAATCATTCCCATAACTTTCCCTCGACTTGTCGAAATATTTCCAAATGCGGCAGCCGCATTGGTTCGAGAGGAGCTCACAAAACTTCCCTCGACTAAACGGAATATTACCACGTCCTCAAATATCATTGGTTCACAAGTCACTATACACATATCTTTTCGACGATTGGTCGTAATATTTCCAAGACCGCGATTCGCATTGGTTCGAGAGGCACATAGACAACATTCTGTTGACTAGACGGAACATTTCAAGTTTCAACAGTCGCTTTGGCACCAGAAGCATTCGCATTACATTCCCTCGACAAGTCGAAATATATCAAAAACCAGCAGTCGTACTGCTTCGAGATGGATTTGCCTAACTTTCCCTTGACTGGTCGGAATAATTTCAAATCCGACAAACATATTTGCTTCCAGGGCCAATCGCATAACTTTTCCTCGACTAATCGGGTTATTTCCAAATCCGACAGCCGCATTGGTTCGAGTGGAACTCTCATAACATTTCCTAGACTAGTCGAAATATTTCTAAGTCCGATAGCCGCAATGGTCACTCGCATATATTACATTTGACAAGTCAGAATATGTCCAAGTCTGACAACCGTATTGGGTCGTGAGGAACTCTCATAGAATTTCTTCAGACATGTTAGAATATATAGAAATACAGAAATATAGAAATACAGCATCCACATTAGTTCCAGAGAAAATCGCCTATAATTCGTTCGAATTGTCGTAATATTTCCATGTCCTACAGTCGCGTTGGTCCGAGAGGCACTCGGATAACTTTCCCCAGACCAGTTGGAATATTTCCAAGTCCGGCAGCCGTATTGGATAGAGAGGCTGTTGAATAACTTTCCCTCGAACAGTTGGCATACTTCCATGAACGACAGTTGCATTGATTGATAAGTTACTCGCATAAATTTTCCTCGACTAGTCGGAATATTTCCGAGTCAAACAGTCAGATTTGTTCACAAGTTAATCGCATATCTTTCTTTCAACTAGTCGGAATACATCTGTGCTTGACAGTCACATTGGTTCCAGAGTCACTCGAATACCTATTCATCGACTAGTCGAAATATTTCCAAGTCCGTCAGTCGCATTGTTGCGACAGGTATTTGCACAAATTTCCTTCCTGTAGTCGAAATATTCCTAACTCCGACAGTCGCATTGGTGCGAGAAGCACTCGCACTACTTTCTCTCGACTAGTTAGAATTTCCATATCCGAAAGACGCACTGGTACGAGTAGAACGCTCACTAAAGTTCCCTCGAGCAGACAGAATATTTTCTAGTCCGCAAGATACACCGGTAAGAGAAGCACCCGCATAACATTCTCTCGAATAGTTGGAATGTTTACAATTCCAACAGTCGCAATATTTCTGGGGGATATCGTATTTCTTTCTTTCGCCAGGTCGAACTATGTCGAAGGGCGAAAAGTCGCATTGGTTCGAGGGACTATCACATAACTTTTACTCGACTAGGCATAATATTTCTAGAAATGACTTTCGTAATGGGGAGGCCTATCATGATATGCTCTAAACTGGTAGGAGCATTTCTAATTGCTATAGTCGCGGTGGTCCGAGTAGTACTCGCACAACCTTCCCTATACTAGTCGAAATATTTCCAAGTCGGACAGTTGCAATGTTTCACAAGTCACCCGTGTAACTGTCCCATGACTAGTCGGAATATTTCTAAGTTCGAAAGTCGCAGTGGTTCTAGATGCTCTCTCATAACTTCCCAACTACTAGTCGGAAATTTTTTAAGTGCAGCAGTCGCAATGTTTCGATTAGCACTCGCAAAAATTTTTCTAGACTATTTGAAAGATTTCCAAGAGTAATAGTCGCATAAGCTCGAGCGGCACTCACATAACTTTCCCTTAACTAGTCGTAATATAACTAGGTCAAACAGTCGCATTGTTTCATGATATACTCGCATGACCTTCCCTCGACTAGACGGAATGCCTCCAGGTCCGACAGTATATAGTAAAGCTAGGCACCCGTGGTGTGCCTGCACTTATCCTACCTCTCCCATTCGGGTAAACGCTTCGGAGCTATCTACTAGCAGCATCCACCAAGGCCAAGTGACCGTACTCGGAAAAACCCAAAACTCCTGCCGGCGGGGCAGTGTGAGCGGTTTAGCCACGACCAACATACTCGCATCAACACAACTCCACGTCTATGCCGGGCTTGCCCATGGGGAACGCCGGAGAGGTCCACTCGTTCCGCAAGCGATCCACTCGTTCCGTAGGATGGGATGGGATTAGAAGGATAGCAGATCTATTAGTGAGATTTGGTGGTGGTGGGAAAATACGGAAAATAGGAAGGTGCGTACGAGCATCTCCTACCATATCTTGTTCGAGAGTGGGCTGACCCATGAGGATTACAGGCACCCACCCCCACCATCGGAACGCCGACATTCCCGGCTGAACAGAATTCATGAACAAATGACACTTTATAATGAGAAATTCTTTGCAAAATTCTGCAAAGAGGATGAAGACCTCTGGCCGTGGAGACAAGATGCTGCCCTCGCTGCTTCCTGACCAACTCATTTCATGGAAAGTTTCTTAAAGAGCATCTCTGTGTGGTTCGAAAAACAGACAGTCGAAGGTCAGTGGTGCAGAAACCGTGTCCCACTTCGCCACCCTTGCATGATTCTTCCGTGATGATGTCCGGAAACGTAAACTTGGCCTATAAGGCTTCGTGTCTTACCCAAGAACAGACTTGTGAATGAGATTGGAAAGACCAAATGAGCACCTATACTGTTCCAGATTTTCGGGAGTAACGCGTATGTTGTCCTCCACTTGGAGAGAGAATTCCCACCCTATACTGCCAAACTACTGCCTGAATTTTAGATTTCCTCATTGCCCTGTCCTGCTATCGCGCGTTTGATATTCGTGCCTACCGGTTTAGCTGTCGTTGTCTTTGAAACCAACTGTTTTCTTAATATCGTATAGTCTCCTTCGTTTCAATAATAGGAGATCTATCGAGGACTCAGCTGCTATGACGCAGAAAGGACTCCGTAGCAATTATTGCGATTCGTGGATGTGGCCGAGATGAGGGCCGATCACGCTGTGTTGCGCTTAACTTTTTGAGTATCCTTTCCGTGCATAGATCAGACAATCCTGCTAGCGCGTACGTGATCGTAGGGGTGAGTGCGCACTCGATAGATCACTCGTTGGGCACAGTGGCGGAGTCCCCATTCTCTAGCCTGCTAACGTGTCTAGCTTTGCGAACAATGGGCCAACTTTGTCGTTGAGGTAACGACAGTGCGTCGTGACACACAGCCTTTCGTCGAAATGTATTTCCAACCGAGAAAATCACATAGGTTCTCTAGTTAGTCGCATAACTTTCCCTCGACCAGTTGGAAGATTTCCATTCCCACAGTCGCTTTATGTCGAGAGGCAATCGCATAACACTCCCACGACTAGTCGGAATATTTTCAAGTCCAGCAGCCACATTGTGAATTCTAGAAGCTCTCGCATAACTTTCCTTCAACTACACGGAATATTATTCAGATTGTCGCTTTTTTCCCAAG